>NC_083405.1:106046285-106349315 GCF_020745735.1 Hemiscyllium ocellatum
TCGGAGTCATCTTGCCTGGTTTAAAATTTAAACAACCTGGCAATTAATTGTCAATCAACATTAATGGGTGTATTTTTCATGGCTTTCTCTCGACCACTTGCCAATAAATCAGTACACTCCTCACGTAGTACTTGTTTTTCCCCTTGAATTGGCAGTCAAGTGAATTGGCCAGATAAATACAAGATGAGAAATGTCTGTTCTCAGCAATATTGATGTAACTTTTGACTTAATTCAATTAATTTGTTTTTGAATAAAATATTACTTCTTACGTGAGAGAGGAGGAAGAGTTTCATCCTCACAACCACAGTGAAATTCAGGCTATGAATTTGTTCGTCTGCCATTATTTACAGTTTATCATGTATTAACTACTTAGAATTGAACAACATTCTCAAGATTTCACAAAATGAATCAAGCAAATCCCAGAATATTTAGCCAGCCATCCTAATCCCATCATTTCCAATCAATTCCTGCTTTTTTTTTTATTTCCAATTCCCTTCAAAACCACAGGAATAAGTGTACCACGCCCACCTCAATCAAAAGGTCAAATGTTCAAGCTCATCTCCAGAGTTTCAGTACATGATTCAGATGGACAGAAGGCTGCTTTGATGATACATTAAACCATCCTTTCACATAGCTGCTGAATATTCCACACCATTGTGCAAACAGAAGCGAGTTGTTCTCCAGATACTCTGACCATTAAATCACTGAACTGAAATAATTCAAATAGATAGCCCAGTCATGTAAATTCATTGCTGTTCCCAAATTAGCTGCCATGCTTCCCTAGCATACAGCAACAACCATATCTCAAAAGGTCCTTAGCTGGTTGTAAAGCAATGCAAGACCACACCAAGGAGTGAACCGTAGAAAATGCATTTAAATCATATTATAGAGTCATAGAGGTGTACAGCATTGAAGCAGACCCTTCACAGTCCCAACTGTCCTTGCGGACCAGATAGCCCAACCCAGTTTAGTCCCACCTGCCAGCACCCGGCCCATATCCCTCCAAACCCTTCCTATTTAGATACCCATCCAAATGCGGAAAAAGTTGCCCATTAGGTCTCTTTTATATCTTTCCCCTCTCACCCTAAAACTATGCCCTCTAGTTCTGGATTCCCTGACCCCAGGGGAAAGACTTTGCCTATTAACCCTATCCATGCCCCTCATGATATTATAAACCTCTAAGGTCACCCCTCAGCCTTTGACTCTCCAGGGAAAACAGCCCCAGTGTGTTCAGCCTCTCCCTATAGCTCAAATCCTCCAATCCTGGCAACATCCTTCTAAATCTTTTCTTAACCCTTTCAGGTTTCACAACATCTTTCCGATAGGAAGGAGACCAGAATTGCACGCAATATTCCAACAGTGGCCTAACCAATGTCCTGTAATAGCAACATGACCTCCCAACTCCTGTACTCAATACTCTGACCAATAAAAGAAAGCATACCAAACGCCTTCTTCACTACCTTATCTACCTGCGACTCCACTTTCAAGGAGCTATGAACCTGCACTCCAAGATCTCGTTGTTCAGCAACACTCCCTAGGACCTTACCATTCAGTGTAGAAGTCCTGCTAAAATTTGCTTTCCCAAAATGCAGCACCTTGCATTTGTCTGAATTAAATTCCATCTCCAATTCTCCGCCCATTGGCCCATCTGGTCAAGATCCTGTTGTAATCTGAGGTAATCCTCTTCGCTGTCCATTACACCTCCAATTTTGGTGTCATCTGCACACTTACTAACTGTACCTCTTATGCTCGCATCCAAATCATTTATGTAAATGACAAAAAGTAGAGGACCAAGCACCTTGTGGCACTCCACTAGTCACAGGCCTCCAGTCTGGAAAAACAACCCTCCATCACCACCCTCTGTCTTATACCTTTCAGCCAGTCCTGTATCCAAATGCTAGTTGTCCTTGTATTCAGTGAGATCTAACCTTGCTAATCAGTATACCAAGGGAAACCTTGTTGAAAGCCTTACTTAAGTCCATATAGACCACATCTACCACTCTGCCCTAATCAATCCTCTTTGTTACTTCTTCAAAAAACTCAATCAAAGTTTGTGAGACTCTGTCAATATGTGATGTAGTACATAGTCGCTTCTATGCAGATTAAGTTCTTTAAGTCCTACTCCATTCCACATAGCACTGACCAGTTTTGATAAAAGACAATATTCAACATGTTTTCAAACAAGAGAAGAATGTTAAGTATTCGAAAACTAGAGAATGATGGTATGCATATTAATTCTACACAACAGTAGTGCAGCAAATGACTGCTGTGGCAGTGAGCATGCACTAAATGATAGGCAAGTCCAGTTGAAGAGATCTCACTCCAAGGTTACGGTATAAGCCATGTAAGACTGAGGTGAAGTGAAATTCCTTTACCTTGACTATAGTAAGCCTGTGGAAAGCAAATCAAGGCAAAACATTCCATGATTTCAAGGAGGAGCTGGACAAACCAATTGGGGCAAAAGAGATCAAAATATATGGGGAAAAACAGGAACAGGATATTGAGTTGATGATCAGCCATGATCCTACTGAATGGTGGAGCAGGTTCAAAAGGGACAAAGAGTCTCCTCCTACTATTATTTCCTATGCGTCTATTAACAAATGAGGCTCAATTCTTACCAAAATAGATAACAATATAAGATTGTTGCAAAAATTTTAAGAGTCTACCATAAAGGATCAAATAGCACAGCATTTAGAAATACATAAGAGTCAGCATGACTTCAAAGGACATAGACCAATACAATGAATTGGTCCTTTGCCAAGCAAGCCTGTGCCAACACATGATACCTACCTAAACTAAGGACCTTGAGCCACCACGCAGCCTATATCCTTCTATTCCCAGCCCATTTGTGTATCTGTCAAGATGCCTCCTCAACCTTGCTATTATATTGTTTCTACTTCCTTTAGCAGTGCATTTCAAACACTTACCACCATCTGTATAAAAGATTTAACCCCTTTTATCTTAAACCTATGGTCTCCAGTAATTGACACTTCTACCCTGGGAAAATGACTCCATCTATCAAATCTTATAATTTTGTAAACTTCTACAGGTTGAACCCTCAGCCTCTAACATTCTAGTGAAAACAAACCAAGTTTGTCCAATCTCTCCTCATAGGTAACACCCTCCAAACCACACAACATCCTGGCAAACGATTGCTGTACCCTTTACAAAGCCCCACATCCTCTGGAAGTGTATACACCAGAAGTATACATATTATTCTAAACGTGGTCTAACTAAATTTTGATACAGCTGCCATGTAACTTGACAACTTTTATACTCTCAGCCTCAACCAATAAAGGCAAGCATGCTACTTTCCATCTTGACCATCTTATTCACTTGTGTTGTTACTTTCAGGAACTGTGGATGCCCATATCCTTCTGTATATTATTGCTTCTCAGGGTTCTGCCACTTATTGTAAATTTCCTTCTTTCATTTTTTCATCACTCCACATTTGTCCGGACTAAATTCCATCTGCCATTTTTCTACCCAAGTCATGAAGGAGGAGATAATAAGCCGGACTCAATAAATAGGAAGCAGTTAAGTGTAACGCACTGGGATTTCCAAAAGGCATTTGACAATGTACTACAAGTTAAGACAACTTCATAACAGCATATGGTACTAGAGAAAGATTGGCTAACTAATACAAGATAGAGTTGGGATAGCAACCTGTGATTAGTGGAGCAGTGCTGGGATCATAAATATTAATTTTTGTTCTTTTTTGCATACACATTTGGATGATGAACATGCACGCACTGCAGTCAAATTTTCACCTGACACAAAATAGGTGGGAATCCAAGTAGTGAGGATGGCACCAGAGTCTCCAGAAGGACACACGTTAAGCAAGTGGGCAAAATCTTGACAAATGAAATACAATTTAGGAAAATAAGAGAAAACATACTTTTCAGAAAGAAAAGGCCAGTTGAATATTATTTAAATGGAGATAAACTATATGAATCTACAATACAGAGGGATTTGGGGTGGCACAGTGGTTAGCACTGCTGCCTCACAGCGCCAGAGACCTAGGTTCAATTCCCGCCTCAGGCGACTGACTGTGTGGAGTTTGCACGTTCTCCCCGTGTCTGCGTGGATTTCCTCCGGGTGCTCCGGTTTCCTCCCACAGTCCAAAGATGTGCAGGTCAGGTGAATTGGCCATGCTAAATTGCCCGTAGGGTTAGGTAAGGGGTAAATGTAGGGGTATGGGAGGGTTGTGCTTCGGCGGGTCGGTGTGGACTTGTTGGGCCGAAGGGCCTGTTTCCACACTGTAAGTAATCTAATCTAATCTAGTCACAAAAAGCCAGTGTCATGCCCAGTATGAATTAAAAAAGGGAAATAGAGTGCAACAATAGCATAGTCTTACTAAAACTATAGAAAGCTGTATTGAGACCACGCCTGGAATACTGCGGTCAGTTTTGGTCCCTTTATCTAGGAGATGACTAAGCGGCACTGAAGGCAATCCAGAGAAAAGTTCATGAGGCTGATCCCATTTGTGGAGGAAATGTGCAACTGTCTTATGAGGAAAGACGGAATAGATTGGGCTTGTACTTATTGGAGTTCAGACGGATGAAACCAGAGCTTATTGAAACATACAAAATCCTGAAGGGACTTGACAAGATAGATGAGGAAAGGTTGCTCACCCATATGCAGGTGTCTGGAACTAGACGGCATTATCTCAGAATAAGATGTTGCACATTTAAAACAGGAATGAGGAGGAATTTCTTCTTGGAGACTGTAGTGAACTGTGAATTATTAAGTATGTTCAAGGAAGATACAGACAGATTTTTAGCCAATAAGAGGGATCAAGAGTTATGCGGAAAAGGAAGTGGAGCTGATGATTTTAACAGTAAAAAAAGTTATTATTTGAATGGTAAATGTTGCAGCATGCTGCTATGCAGAGGGACCTGGGTGCCCTTGTGCATGATTCATAGAAGGTTGCAGGTATACCAAGTAATTAGGAAGACAAATAGAATTTTGTCCTTCATTGCTAAAGAGGCTGAGTTTAAAAGCAGATACGAGCTGAAAATGTGTTGCTGATTAAAGCACAGCAGGTCAGGCAGTAGCCAAGGAACAGGAAATTCGACGTTTCGGGCAAAAGCCCTTCATCAGGAATGAGGAAAATGTGTCCAGCAGGCTAAGATAAAAGGTAGGGAGGAGGGACTTGGGGGAGGGGCGATAGAGATGTGATAGGTGGAAGGAGGTCAAGGTGAGGGTGATAGGCTGGAGTGGGGTGGGGGCGGAGAGGTCAGGAAGAAAATTGCAGGTTAGGAGGGCGGTGCTGAGTTCTACTATTTAAAAGCAGATAGGTAATGTTACAGCTGTACAAGGTACTGGTGAGACCATACCTGGAATACTGTGTGAAGTTTTGGTCTCCTTACTTGAGTAAGGATGTACTGGCACTGGATGGGTGCAGAGGAGGTCCACGAGGTTGATTCTGGAGTTAAGGGGCTTATGAGGAGAGCACAAGTAGATTGGGATTATATTCATTAGAATTCACAAGAATGAAGAGGGATCTTACAGAAACACATAAAATTATGAAGGGATTTAATAAAATAGAAGTAGAGGAAGTTTCCGCTGGCAGGTGAAGCTAGGACAAGATGACATAGCCTCAAAATTAGAGGGAGCAGATTTAGGACCAAATTGAGAAGGAACTTCTTCACTCAGAGGGTTATTAATCTATGGAATTCCTTGCCCAAGGAAGCAGTTAACACGACTGCAGTTAACACTACTGCTGTTAACACTTTTAAAACTAAGGTAGATTTTCTTTGAAAAATAAAAGGAATTAAGGGATTATGGGGAGAGTGCAAATAAGTGGAGCTGAGTCCATGAAAAGATTAGCTATGATTTTACTCAGTGGCGGAACAGGCTTGAAGGGCCGGATGGCCTACTCCTGCTCCTAGTGCTTCTGCTCTTATGTTTCAGACCAGCCACGATCTCACTAAATAGCAGAACTGACTTGAGAAGTTGAGTTGACTACCACTGCTCCTACATCTAATGGCATCAAGACATTGAAATCATTGCAAAGAAATATTTAAATATCACCTAAAAAGGGATTTTACTTGTAACTCATGTACTGTACACTCTCGAGTATATACTCGGTTCTCATCACTCTACCAGAGTATTTTTGCATACTGAAGTTGGGGAAAAAACAGAAGATAATGTATTTTCTGAAATGACCATAAGTTTAATATAATTAAAACTATTCAGCTGATTAAAAAGTAACTTAACCATCAAAAGAAGAAACATTAAGAATTGATTGGCTTTGGCTCTACTACAGGGACTTATTTTGCCAAGGTTAAGATCAAGTTCAGGCGTGAGGCTTTCCATTTTACACGGGCCAGCAGCACTCCCTGTCCATGTTCATACAATTTAGACACTTCGAATTAATCCCTAGGAACAAGATAAATTTTTCAATATAATGAAGTTGTGAAATGCAGTCACTGGAATCAAGTGGAAAAGGAAAAATGCAGGGTGGGAAAGTGACTGACTTGCCGTATAGGTTTCTGGAGGGCAATTATAGGAACTCTGATCATCATTATAATGAAACAATTATTCTTA
Source organism: Hemiscyllium ocellatum (assembly GCF_020745735.1). Taxonomy (NCBI): domain Eukaryota; kingdom Metazoa; phylum Chordata; class Chondrichthyes; order Orectolobiformes; family Hemiscylliidae; genus Hemiscyllium; species Hemiscyllium ocellatum. The sequence continues at coordinate 106,052,838 of NC_083405.1, forward strand.
GTGGTTGAACTAGGAGCCACGTATGGCCATTACTGAGAGGCTGATACTGGATATTTTTAATTTTATTACTACAGTCCTAAAGCAGAGAATTTTTCCAAACAATGAGTATGATAAAAGTTGATGAATGAATTATTGTATAAAAAATAAAATCAGAATAGCTTGTGGCTCGGAACCGAACTTAGGATACAATGGTGCTGTGAAAGAGGCAGCAGCTATCCAAGTACAATCTTTTGAGCATTCACACATTAGAAAAAAAAAGGTATAGACTGAATCTAACAGCAAAGAGAATAATTTTTATGGACGTGAGACATCTTATATATTATTGTGCTTACCCATCCAGACCATTTGTATAACTTTAAATTTGTAAGGTGAAGGGACTTTTAAGTGATCATGTGATGAATTACACAAAGAAGCCAAAATTGCAACCCTGCTCTTGCAGTCAGAGAGAAAGATGCTGGAGATCGGAGTCGAGAGAATGACGCTGGAAAAGCACAGCAGGTCAGGCAGCATCCAAGGAGCAGGAAAATCAACATTTCGGGCATAAGCCCTTCATCAGGAACGAGGCTTGTGGGTTGGGGCTGAGAGATAAATGTGGGGGGGTGGGGTTGTGTGGAAAATGTAGCTGAGAAAGCGATAGGTGGATGAAGGTGAGGGAGAAGACAATAGGTCAGAGGGGGCAGTGATGGACAGGTCCGGAGGGGGTGCCAAGTTGGAGGCTTGGGACTGGGATAATGATGGGGGAGGGGGAATGAGGAAGCTGTTGAAATCTGCATTTATCTTGTGTGACTGCAGAATCCCAAGGCGAAAGTTGAGGCGTTCCTCCTGCAGACGTCAGGTGGTTAGGGTTTGGCAATGAAAGAGGCCCAGGACCTGCATGTCCTTGGTGGAGTGGGAGGGGGAGTTGAAATGTTCAGCCGGGGGCGGTGGGGTTGGTGAGTGTGGGTGTCCCAGAGGTGTTCTCTGAAACAATCCGCAAGAAGGTGCCCTGTCTCCCTGACGTAGAGAATGTCCGGGTGCAATAGATACAGTAGATGACATTGGTAGGATAGACCACAGCGGTCTCCTTCTGCTCCCCAATCCCACCCCCTCCCATTTATCTCTTAGCTCTAACCCACAAGCCTCATTCCTGATGAAGGGCTTGTGCCCAAAATGTCCATATTATTGCTCCTTGGATGCTGCCTGACCTGCTATGCTTTTCACATGCTCTTGCAATCAGTATGTGCATGGCTCATGGACTATACTTAAATGGTGCTGTGGGGTCCATGGATTTCATTGCTTTTTTGCAACATAAATGGAGCAAATGACAGATGTTTGAGTTCAAGATCCTTCTGTGAGGAACTCCTGCAGTGATGCCCTGGAGCTGACATGGCTGGCTCTAAAAATCCATAGCTAATTCAAGTTGACTATGTCTCCAGGAATAGTCAGGGTCTTCGTGTCCAGTTTTGCAGGAGTTCCTTGGTGGCCTATTCAGTCAAATGCTGCTCTAAATGCCAAGATCCCTTAATGGCATTGGTGACAAATCTGCCATGATTTCAGGTACGTGTATTGCATTCATTTCTTTTTTCATTTATTCCATTTAATTTGGTTCCCTCATTCTCGGGGTGCAACACTAAAGGGAGTTTCTTTTCCAGAATTTTGTCAAATAAAATGAATAAAAAGGAAGCAGTTTGTAGCTGCCAATTTCCAGAATCCATCTAAAAAAAGATGCAAACACACAAATAATAACTGACTTCCCAGACTGACTTCTGACAAACCTAGCTCACCAAAACGTTAAATCAAGTTTTAATTAACTAGCTTCAGGCAATAATCAATAAAATGGGTTCCTAGTCAGGGGAGGCTTTACCAGGGCAATTTGTGTGCATTTATTTTTCAAAAAAAATTAATACCATGATCGAGTTCCAGCAGTTCTTCTGCCCAGCACAAAAAGTCTGACTAAAGCTGCTTCTATTCTACTGTTGCTTTAGTTCAAATTCCAATAACCTGTTTTCTGCAAGCCAGCTTCTGATATACACACCACATAGCTCACCTCATTTACCCCAGTGGCTGACTCAGATCAGGCATTTCTGCAGCATTGCAAATTAAACAGCAATTCTGGAGATCCTCTTCTGTTGGACGACAAATGGTCCAATTTGTTCATATTACTGATTAGTATAAAAAGCAGTCTCTTGTACTTCCATATTAGAAACACTAATATGGACAGTAGAACCTCAGTAATTATGAAATCGTAGGAACACATTGGGAAGAAAACATGAAAATGTTTAATCAAATAAACCAGTTTTGGCTTAAATATACAAAATGCGATGACAGTCTCATTTGCTAACAATGATTAACATCCAAAGCTAACCCCACAGAAAACTAATAGATAGTTTATACAAAGGTCAACACTAAAGGTGGGAAGTGTTGTTCAAATCAAAATTCTTGTTGAAGAAAGGTTTGTCAAAAAAAAGCAACTTTTTTTGAGCTATTAATCATTGCTTGCTGAAACCATATCCAGGAATTTGCCACACCACCAAGTAATTACTTTCCCCACCATACAATTTTTTGTACAATCAATTTTATGTTGCTGTAATCCTGAATAATTCACATCATTCTTTGTTCAATGCCAGACACACCCTCCCCATACTCTATGGCCAAAAAGATGAGCAATCATGTTGATACTAGTCTTTAAAATAACAAGAAATTACAGGGAGAACCTTCTCTCCTTGGTCTCTGGAAAAATAGGCCTCATATCCAGTCCTTACCAATAATAGTGATGCTGACAAAGGAATGTCGAGGGTGGTACATGAGTCAGAATCACAGTACAGAAGGAGATTATTGAGCCCATCACGTTTGCACCAGTTGAGCATTTTGACTTATTGCCAATCTCCTGCCTTCTCCCCACAAACCTCAAAAGTAGTTCTATTCCAATATCCATCCAATGCCCTAGAGTGTCACAACTGAACTTGTCTCCACAACACTTCCAGGCATCCCATCCCTTAACTACGACCTATGCAAATAAGTTCCCCACTTTGCATTCATTCTTTTCACCGCTCAGACATTTCAATATAACAAGTTAACAGTATGTAATCTTAGATTTTTAATCAGTAATGGGTTAAAGGTTATGGAGAGCAGGCAGGAAAGTAGAGTTGAGGCCTAAATGAGATCAACCATGATCATATCAAATGGTGAAGCAGGCTTAAGTGGCTGACTTGCCTATTCCTGCTCCTAACTTTTGAAGCAAATTGAGTATGCATAAGAGCAAATCAGAAAAGTCAACATCTATAAGGTAGTTTGTGGACTGCAAGATCACATTAACGTTGCCCTCATGAACCCATGACATTCCACAGTTACAGTCTAACCTACTTAGCTGAAATCAAATAGGTTGCCTCAAGTGACAATATGCAGCTCTATTGTGGTTAGTCTTTGTAAAACTTAGTTAAAAATCACATAATACCAGGTTATAGTCCAACAGGTTTATTGGAAATACTAGCTTTCAGAGCACTGCTCATTTATCAGACAATCCTGCCCCACTACTTATCTAATGAAGGAGCAGCACTCAAAGCTAGAGTCAAATAAACCTGTTGGACTATAACCTGGTGTTGTGAGATTTTTAAATTTGCACACCCCAGTTCAACTCCAGCACCTCCAAATCATTTGTAAAACCTAATTATTGTTCTCCATATTAATTCTACCCTAGACTGCTGGATAACTGTTGGGCCTGATTGACTTAATTATCTGAATGGAACATCCAGCTAATTTGAGCAAATAGGAAGGAAGGAAGGAAGGAATTACATTTGTAATCATAATTTTAGAGTTTAATGTTCTGCAGTTCTGCTCCCACTATCAGTCTCAGAATTCCACACACTATTTCATTCTGAGAGAAGAAAATTTCTCCTGTTCATACACTGAAAATACCAAGACTAACACCCTCCTCCCCAACACCTACACAATCCATCTAGTTTTCAACTCTCATATCCTGTAATTGTAAGTGGATTTCCCAAAGAAAGAAAATCCTCAAAAATGGCAAACAAGATATGAAGCAGACTTCATCAAATTTCCACCAAACTAGTACAGATTCTTTTTTTTCCCTTAATGTTCCTTAAAGTATCTCTGCTCTAGATTGTATAGCCTGAATGCAAAATAAAAAGGACTTTCAAAATATTGAAAACAGAACTGTTTCCTTTCTATAAGCCATTATAACATACACCACTGGATATGGGAATGTAAGAGTTTTTGCATTGGTAATGTCCTAATCCTGGGATTGGGAGGCCTGGATTCAAGTTCCATTGGTTACAGGTGGTGCGTAACTGCAACTCTGACAGCTTGACAAAAATACTTTTTGGAAAAGTTTTACAACTGGGTACGGTAAATAGATCATGACTGTTCCTACATCATAATGGAAACATCCAATACTGGCAAATTTTGCTGCATTTTTTAATTAAATATTGAATCATACATTGCCTGTGAGACAGTGTTTTAAGAATATGACTAACTTCAACATCAGGAGCAGTGAATAATGATATGAAAACAATATTGTATTTGTTAAGATTATATTTTACGTAGGTGGAAGTGAGGACTGCAGATGCTGGAGATCAGAGTCGAGAGTGTGGTGCTGGAAAAGCGCAGCAGGTCAGGCAGCATCCGAGGAGCTGGAGAATCAGGCAGCATATTATGCTATGCTTGTTTTAATAATTTAAAACCATTTTGAAATAATAGTGCAAGCGAGAAAGATGGCTCTTCCAAAATAAAATTTGCATTCCAAAAGCATCAACTACCTGCAGAACTGATCAACTCAGGTGCAAGAGTTCATCAACATGACAAAAATATGTGGGTTCTTAGTGGCCAGAAGGTTTGGGTTTAAGTTCCACCTGATCTGAAGGTGTATTAAGTCTCAACAGATTGATTAAACTAACTGTGACAAACATAGGTCAGAAAAAGAATTTACTCCTTTTGGAAGATTATTTCACTGGTAGTACTCTAACCAGACTTTAATGTTTCAACTGTTCAAATGTCCCACTGAAAGGATTCAGAAACACACACAACAGATACATTCTTCATAGCACCTGCTTAATTAGTAATGAGGGCTACAGTTTGCTTTAAAGTGTTACACATCTTTATTACTAGTATCATTTATGCAGTTGTCTGCATTTTAAATCTTTAGTATTTTAATTCTTTTTTTTTTGAAAAGGGCTGCACCAAATAGCAGGAACTCAATAATTTGAAGGGAAGAACATTTTAGAATATCCTCAAATAGGTACATTCTAACAAGAAAAAAAACTCGAAATGGAGTTATCTGTGGTTAACTTAAAAAGTTTTAGATCAGATCAAACTTCGAAAAAAAAGACATACCCTATTATCACGCAAAGATGAGTGGCAGGTCAGAAGATTGGGCAGAGTATGAAAACAGCAAAAATTAAAACAACTTAAATAAATTAATTGAAAGTTAATAAGGGGGCAAAAACAGAATACAAGAGAAAGTTGGCTAATAATATAAAAGTAGATAGGTGAAAGTTTCTACAAATATTTAAATAAGAAATGAATTTACAAAGTGAATCTCAGGAATTCATACTCATAGAAAATAAGGAGGTAGCAGATGAATTAATATGCATTTTGCATTGGTCTTCAGGAGCGAGGATACATATTACATCCCAGAAACAGTTGTAATTCAGGGAATGGATCTCAAGAATACTAAAATCAACAGGAAAGTACTAATGACTAATTCTTTGGAGCTGTGGGCTGACAAATACTTGGATCCAATTCAATTTTAACCTAGAGTCTTGCAAAATGTTTCATTGGTTTTAATTCACCAAAATTCCAGCTTCAGAGAAGTTCCATGACATTGGAAAATAGCAAACGCATGCCTTTATTCTAAAAGACAGAAAGCAGAAAACTACAGACTAGTTACCTTAACAGTCATATGGTAGGCATTTGAGGCTTTATTAAAAAAAAACTACTGTACAGCAGGGCACTAAAAAGTTCAAGGTAATCGGGGAGAATCAATGTGGTTTTCAGAAAGGGAAATCATGTTAAGTAATTTATTGGCGTTCTTTGAGGAAATAAACTGCTCTATATTCAATGGATGTACCCTGTTTAGATTTACAAAAGACATAAGGAGTCAAAGATTACTGCAGAAAATCACAGCTCATGGCGTTCTGGTGCACATACTGGCACAGACAGAAGATCAGCCAGCTGACAGGAAACAGAACAGGTATAAATTGAATTGTTCTCTGTTGGTCATATGTCAGGAGTGGTATGCACAGGGATCATTACTGAGGCCTCAACGGTTTACAATTTATATAAATGACAAGGATGAAGGGAAAAAGGCATGTTTGCTACATTTGGCGATTATGCAAAAATATGAAAGAAAGTATAAGTTCAAGGGGAAGTCAAGGTATTGTGGGACATGGGTTCAAACCCCAGTATGGCAGCTGGAGAAATCTGAACTCAATAAAAATCAAGTAGTATAACATCAAACCATTTAACCATTTTCAATTATTGTAAAAACCCATCTAGCTTATCAATGTCCTCTAGGCAAGGAAATTTGCCATCCTTACCTGTTCTGCCCTAAATGTGACTCCAGACCCATAGTAATTTTAATGCTCTGTGGGCATTTAAGGATCAGCAATACATGTTGTCATGGCCAATGGCATCTATACCCATAAGGAGGCGATAAAGAGATGTGGATAAGTTAAATTAGGAGGCAAAACTTTGACAAATGGAATACAATATAGGGATATGAAAAATTGCCCAATTTGGCAGGAATAATCAAAAAGAATTGCGAAATGGCGAGAGATTGCAGGACTGTGAGGTGTAGGAGGACCTGGGTATCCTTGTTTAGAAATCACAAAAGGTTAGCATGCAGGTACAACAAGTAAATCAGAAAACTAAAAGAATGTTATATATTGTGAGATGAATTCATTCAAAGGCAGGGAGTTTGACAGTCAGTTTTACAAAGCACTGGTGAGACCCCATTCAAAGTGTTGTTATAGTACTGGGCATTTAAGGAAGAATGCAAATACACTGGAAGCAGTTCAGAGAAGTTTTACTGGACTAATACCTCAAGTTGTCTTGAAGAATTATTTGACTTGAGTTTCAGAAAAATAAAGAGGAGACTTGATTGAACATACAAGATGCTATGAATGTTTTGACAGGGTGGATGTGGAAGTTGTTTCATCTTGCAGTTCTCCAGCACTAGGACCACTGCCAAAATAATAGGTTGCCTATTTTAAACAGGAGTAGAGGAGAAGTTTTCTCAGAGGGACAGTGGTAGAAGCAAGATCCATAGATATAGAAGCAGAATTAGTCCATTCGGCCCATTGAGTCTGCTCGACCATTCAATCATGGCTGATATGTTTGTCAACCCCATTCTCCATACTTTCCCCTTTTAAGCTTTAATCCCCTTATTAGTCAAGACGCTATCTACCTTTAATAATTTCAGTGCCTTCACCTCCAAACTTCTGTAGCAATAATTTCTATAAATTCACCACTCTTCAATGAGGTATACTGCACTCTGTTCTATCATCCTGATGAACTTTGTATAGCACAATCTGCCTGTACAGCCTACAAAACAACACCTTTTGCTGTATTGTGATACATAAGACAAAAATAAATCAAACTCAATGTTGCAAGGCATCATCCCTTCATCCTCAGGCTGCACCATGGGTCACAGTCTCTCCTACTCATGGAAATATCTGCTCCAACCCCACTTTATCCAGGCCCTTCAACATTCTCGAAGTTTCAATAAGATCTCCCCCAACCTTTAAAGTCCATTGAATACAGACCCACAGTCCTCATATGACAAGCCCTTCATTCCCAGAATCATTCTTGCAAACTCTTCTGGAGCCCATCCAAGGCCAGCACATTCTTAGTTATTGGACCCAAAACTGCTCAATATTCTAAATGCAGTCTGACCTGAGCCTAATACTGCCTCAGCAGTACATTTATGCGCTTGTATTCTAGCCCTCCTGAATGAATGCTACCAACTACATTTGCCTTTCTAACTGCCAACTGAATTGGCAAATGTAAAGTGAGAAGATAAACCATGATGTTATTGAAGCACAGCAGGTTCAAACAGCCAAGGAACCTGCTCCTAATTCGTATGTCATTTGTTCTAATGGATAAATTCAGGGTAGTGTATTTTGATAGGAAGAATGAAGAGCCTAGATACTAGTAAGACAAATAATGAAAATGGCCAAAATGACTACTGATAGGACCAAAAGGATATGATGGTATAGACAAAATAGCAATATAGATTAAAAGTAAGGTTTATAGAAAAGCAACAAAGAACAGGGGATAGTCCATTTCTAGAAGGACAATATTGAAAGAGAGGGCAGTTATATTAAACTGCCATATAACCTCGATGATGATTTGACCTCACTGGGAGTGCTGAGAACTGTTCTGGCTTTTGGAGAAGGTATAAAAAAAGATTTAGGTGTAGTAACAGAACTGGAGGTTAGATCTACCAGGTAAGATTCTATGGTCTAGGTTCTCTTCTTGAGCAAAAAAAGAGACCTGAGGGATGAACTGATAAAGTTCTTTAAGATTAGAAAATGATTCATAAACTAAAAGTAGGGAAATGTATCCACTTGTAAGAATATCAGAACGAGACACCATAAATTTAAGATAGACACTAACAGGAAATTTGGAAAAAAGTCTGAAGCAGCAGCCTATTAATTAATAAAACTCTATCAGACACTGAGACGGCTTCAAACCAATGCTAAAAACATACAATAGTGAAATTTATAAGGATACGTTGAATGAATTCAAAGGAAAGGATGGAAGGACCTCATAAGGAATATAAATATTAGCGTAAATATGTCTGACTAATGGTCTGTGTCTAAGCAACAAATAATGTGCAATTTTTTACAAGATGGCAAAAAGTGAGAACCCTGGATCATCTGACGACTGCCTTTGACCAAGGTTGAAAGATGCAGAACATTATTTGCGTTCATTATCCGAAAATCTTGACAGAACACAGAGGAACGGAGAGGAATCATGCCATTAAACACTTAATTTATATATATTCACTACTGTATGCAGTATTCTGTATATTCACCACTGGGAGATCAAAAAAAGATGATGCTCTTAATAATGAAAATTAGAGATGGTTTCTGGAATGAACAGGACCTAGCTTTTAACTACATTTCATAAATGTAGTTAAAAGTTAGGTCCTGCTCTATAATTATATTCATAAAGTATATCCCCAGACATTCCACATTATTACCAAATTAGACAAATTAATGTCCTCAATATTTCTATATAATTTTTTTGTCAAATTGGCTAATCCTTAAAGATTTACAAAGAGAGACCATCTTGCCACCAGCTCCCCAATCACTATGATTCAAAAGATGATTCAAATACCATCGGGTTCAATATGAATCAGTTACACAGGAATAAACCCCACAAGGCTACATTCAATTAGACTTTGGTTGGTCGATACTTTAACCTAAGGGTCCTCTTGCGGTGTAGAGATAGCGTACTTACCCCTGAATGGAGAAAACCGGGTTCAGATTCCACCTGCTCCAGAGGTGTGTAATAACACATCTAAACAGATTCATTAGAAAAATGGGTTCTGTAGCTTAAGCTCACATCACAGAACAGCAAGTGACAAAAGTACATCTGGCAACAGATTTCATACTGGTCACTTCCACTTCCTATGTAGACAAGCAGGAGGCTAGAAGAACACAGCAAATCAGGCAACATCAGGAGGAGAAGTCAACATTTCAGATATAACCCAAAACATTGACTTGTCCATCTCTTGATGCTGCACAGCTTGCTGTATTCTTCTTGCCTCTTGCTCGTTGACTTTGGATTCCAGCATCTGCAGTTTTTTTGCCTCTAACTTCCACTTACTACAACAGGAATTTGTGGCCTTTGCAAATTAGATCACTGATAAACATTTCTGAAGTTGTCCAAGATTATTTCCCTCGATGAACTCTCAGCTATCTATCCGGACTGGAACGGAGCAGTTAGTATGCAGTCCCCAGTGCAAAATTAAACATTTTACTCTATGCAACAAACACAATGATGGACATTCATAATGCAGGTAAAACATAACAGCTCTGTGCTTTGTAGCCAAGTAATTGACTTGACCCAAATAATAGACCTAATCAGAAAATTAATGAGAGAAAAGAAAATATCTCTGACTATCTAAAGTGTGATCCAGGAACAAACTTCAAGTTATGGGTCTGAGTTAATGTAATCCATCATCTCAGTACCTAAGGGCCTTACAGCTCAAATAACTGTTTGACAACCCAGTAGGTTTCATATAGCTATAATCTTAGAAGACATACAAAAAGGGGAAAAGAATATAACAACATGCCTAGCTAAAAGGTTATCCCACAATTAATTCAAGAAATAAGAGATTTTGTGGCATAAGTAAACAAATAATATATTAGTTTAAAGCAGTCATGAATCAGCATGGATGATGTCATTTTTATGCATATTTAAAAATCAAAAATCACATTTGCAACTCATTACATTGAATAAGGATTGATAGTGCAGAAATAGCATAATGATGTATTATGTTAAATTAATCTACTGTGTAGAAAAACTGTGGGACCGGACCACAGCCAGCTGTAATTTGACACTTGAATCATCTTGCAACAGATCTGGGTCCCAAATACAATTTACCAGTGCAGATTGGCTAACAAAATAGAATATTTCTCCTAAAAAATACCAAGCAACCAGATAAACGTTAAGTACTTAATGTACTACTCAGAACAGGGGTTAATAAACAAATGTCTACAAGTAAAACAGCAAAAATCAGAAACATAAACAGAAAATGTTGCAAATACACAACATGTCAGGCAGTATCTAAGAATGTCAGAACTACGAACAGAAACAGCCATGCAACGTGTGGAGAAAGAAACCTCTAACATTTCAGGTCAGCAGTCTTCCAAGGGAACTAGGAAAGATTCAAAACTTAAATTTCTGTTAAGTCAGAAAATGGGCGGAGGTGAAGGTAGGAAGAAGACAGGAGTAATTAAAATGACAAAAGGGTTAGTGACAAGACCAAAGGAAATGACAGCTTGACAAGTAAAGCAAGTGTCTTCTCTCTGCTAATTTTGTTTCCTTTCATTTCAGTTCATAATCTAAAGTTGATTTTGAAAAACAATCACAACCAAAAAGATGGTCTTAAAATGGCAGAATGATTAAAATGTCTGAAAACAAATGCAAGAAAATATTTGGAAGGCAAAATGGGTGTTGACAGTACAGCCTCAAATTGCTGAACTTGATGTTGAGACCATAAAGTGCCCAACTAAAAAAAAAGTTTTGTTCACCTGCCTTATGATGAACTTAATTACAGTACTGCAGAAAACAGGAACAGAGAATTCAGTGCAAGAACAATGTGGAGAATTAAATTGTTAGGTGACTGGAAACTCAGTCACAACCACAAACTGGACCAGTACATTCTGCACAGGAGAATAGACACCCCCGTAAGCAGAGGATACAATAGACTAAACTGAGAATGGTAGTCACTGTTTAAAATGGAGTCTACTTCTGGCCTTGGACGGTGAGCAGAGAGCTAAAAGGTCCCATGCACTTGTGGTTTTACAAACAACAGAGAGACAAGTAAACATTTGAGGGGTGACTGAAAAGTGAACCAGGCTGAAACATCCAACAGCCTGTATCTTCTCTTCAGCTTTCCAAGGGAAAGGAAATGTGACTAATGACATCACACTGGAGGTGGCAGAGGATAGTCTGTTGAATACAGAGTCTAGGTGAGAGATAAACTCAAGAGGAACCAGATCTGGTTCTGGTAGGGAAGGGAAGAGCTGAGAACAAAACTTCAAGAATGAGACAGACACAGCAAAGGACTCTATCATCAGGTGGAGAGAATTGTCCTTTGAAGATAAGATGTGATATATTAGAATCACTGATATGGAAGATTGTATCAAACGAATATAACAGAGGAGGAGAGTACAGTGTGCCATTGATACACTGTCCAGGTCTCACTGTAGTACAGAAGTGCAGTGATGCTGTCTTGTACACGATGTTCCGTTAATCTGCAGAGGTCTGTGGTTAAATACCACTACAAAGTTTACAGAATGCTGAACTGGCACTGCTCTCACTTGGGATCTCCTTGTCAATGGCAGACTGTTGACAAGTTCTCTGGGCAGAAAAGATATCGAGCTGCGCTTGAATGAGTTTCAGTTCTTCTCTAAACTTAGTACAATTCTCTAAAATGCTTAGAGTGATATTTGATCATTTAAAATTGTAAATATTTAGAAGAAAATCACGATAGGGTTAAATCAAGTTGAATGGAAGGAGATTCCTGTGAAGCATAAACATTGGTCCAAGTTTCTACACTGTAAATCATTTCTAATTCTTCAGGTTTTAATACTTGTACTCATCTTAGGTATTATGTTCCCTGCTCACTAGTGAATTTTTTTTTCACTAATGTACAATTTCAAGGCATCATAAAATTACATACTGAGATTTGTTTGAGGTATTTCAGTTCAGCTACATCCTTTCATCTTTGGTATATCATCTCAGTCAAATCGCTACTGTGCCATTTCATTGGCTTCCAATAGTTCTTTTTACAATTAATTTACAGGATATTAGTGTCATTGGCAATCACTAACAGAATCTGGATCAGTGGTTCTGGAAGAGCACAGCAATTCAGGCAGCATCCAAAGTGCAGCCAAATCGACGTTTCAGGCAAACCACTAATCCAGAATCAGTTTTCCAGCATCTGCAGTCATTGTTTTTACCTCAATCACGAACAGAAGTCAAACAATGATGATGATGAACACCTTCATGAACTGCTGCACCCACAGTGCTGTTAGGAAGGACTTCCAGCTATTTTACCCAGCACTAGTGAAAGAATAGCAGTATAGTTCCAAGTTGAGATCATGTGTGGTTTGGAGAAGAAATTCGTCCGTGGTTGTCACTCTGTGTGCCTGCTGCACTTGTCCTTTGAAATGATAAAGGTTGCGGATTGGAAGGTGCTGTCCGTGGACTAAAATCTTGAATCAGATGCTTATCAGCATGGCACTTGCACATAATCTAGACCAACACCTCAGTCTATTACTCAAAGAATACGACATTCTCAGAGGTGCTTATGTTCATGTAGAACAGAAAACCAAGAATTAAAACTGCATATTCAAACTAGAGCAGCACGGTTTCCTCAATTGTTCAACAGCTTTAAAACCATTCAAAATAACTGAATACTCATCTCTTTACTGTTTGAGGTTGTGCTGTGTGCAAAGTGTCACATTTCTCTGCATGTTAAGAATTACTGCAGTTCCAAAATAATTCAACAGACATCAAGTGTTTTGTGACATCCTCAATGACCTGTTCAAGTGCTGTTTGTATATAAATATGAGATCCATCCTTCCTACCCAACATTCCGCACAATTCATGAATATTATGCTTGCATTCTTGTTGCATTTACAGACAAAATCCTACATTTGATTTCCTATCTTCCACGGTATCAGTATTAAAACTGTCATTGAAAATTCTCCTTGAACATAAAAAGCAACCAACAATTCCTCAGGTGATGAAAGACTTCTTGTAGATGAGAATTCTTTTTATTCTTATATAGTGAATTTGTTGAGGTTTTATCTTGTGCAAGGCCAATTGAAAACTAGACATTAAACAAGCAAGCAAGTTTACTGAATAACATTTAAAATTAAGCTTCTCTTCAATAGTAGTAAAAAATTATACACTCTCATTACAAAACTTGCAGCTTGGGTGGCAAGGTTTATGACACAAAGAATATATCATCACATTCTTTCAAAATCAATCCAAAGTATACCTCAAGCAAACTATTTAGCCAATGATTAGAATATTTTTGCATGTTTCTTGCATAGCAAACACATTTTTAAATTCCAACTACACACAAACACACAGAAAATTAATCACAATTATGATCAAGGAATGCTAAACATGTTTAGGCAGTGGTTTTGTGGCACTGTGAAGTAATACATTTACATCAGGCTTCCACTAACATCTAAACTTCTATTTCCCATGCATCTCAACTATTTATCAAAAAAGTTTTTGGAGAAGATTTCTAGTTTGGGTTGTAGGTTTGCTCACTGAGCTGGTAAATTTGTTCTCCGGTATTTCGTCACAATGCTAGGTAACATCAGTGAGCCTCCAATGAAGTGCTGGTATTCTGCCCTACTTGCTATTTATGTGTCTTGGGTCTGTTGTAGTGCGTGTTATCATTTCCAGTTCTTTCTCTGAGAGATTGGTAAATGGGGTCCAAATCGATATGTTTGTTGTTGGAGTTCCAGTTTGAAGCTGAAAATGCGCAGCAGGTCAGGCAGCATCCAAGGAACAGGAGATTCGACGTTGGCTTATGCCCGAAACGTCGAATCTCCTGTTCCTTGGATGCTGCCTGACCTGCTGCGCTTTTCCAGCAACACATTTCAGCTCTGATCTCCAGCATCTGCAGACCTCACTTTCTTCCTGTTCCAGTTTGAATGTCAGGCCTCTAGGAATTCCTGTGCATATCTTTGTGTAGACTGTTCCAGGATGGACGTATTGTCCCAGTCAAACTGCATCAGATGAAGAGGGACACCATCCTGGGACAGGCTAAAACAAAAACACACACGGGAATTCCTAGAGGCCTGGCATTCAAACTGGAACTCCATCAACAAACACATTGATTTGGACTCCAGTTACCAAACTCTCAGAAAAAGAACCAGAAGTGATGTCACCCACCAGAACAGACCAAGCCACATAACTAGCAAGTGGGACAGAACACCAGCACTTCATCGGAAGCTCACAGATGATGTTACCTAGCATGGTGATGAAACCTCCAGGAACAAATCTACCAGCTCAGCGAGCAAACTTACAACCTGATTGATCAAAAAGTTAGTCCATTCATGAAGCAGGCAATATAATTTCTGCCAATTACCCAACTCAACCCAAACAACAACTAGCATTGGAATACAATTCAGCTCAACTAAAATAACAAATTGACTGGACAGAAAAATACAAAAAATAAATGTTACCACATATATATGGTAAAAATTGTGTGGTAAATGAAAAGACACTGTCCTTAACTATCTAATTTTGCCTTTGGTCAAATGTTAAAAGATGCACATGGCATGATTTTCAAGGTCACAACTGTTCAGACTGCTTCTAAATAATTGACAGGTTTAAGAAAATTACACTTCCATTTGTTTGGTGTTGATTATTAAAAAATCAAGTTAATGGGCTCTTAAATAATTACAGTATACACCGATTGTACATTAACCTAAACAACTGATCAGTACTGAAGGTCCATGTAATTTAGTTATATTTACCGACTTTGGTCCATTGGCTGAACTTTCCAACGCGAATGTTGGTTTTTAATACTTTTCCAAAAAAGTGAACACTGGCTTAATTACCCAACACAACTAGCCTGAAAACATTTCAAGCTAATTTTAAAGTTACAAGATGTTCTATTCACTATAATGAGATGACTGTAAATTAGACATCAGTTTAAGGGGAGCAGTGTGTCCACCTCAAGCAAAAACCCATTTCTTTTGTTTTTTGATCCGAAAACAATGTTATGGAGCCAATGAATTCTGATCCCACAAACGCAATCATCTCATTGACAAGACTGACTGGAAATGGGAGAGGACGGGGGGGTAAAAAACAAACATGGGTTCCTATTCGCATTTCGATATCTGCAGTGAATGGAGGACTCATTTTCCTCACTGTCGCGACTCATCGACGGGATTTAAATCAATCGCTCGAAAACGTGAACCCGAATTCTTGTCAAACACTTCCAGGGAAGGACTCCGGGGCCTCTGTGTTTGGGAAAGCCTCGAGCTGGAGTTGAGTCACCTTCTTCTCCCAGTCCTCAGCCGCCACATTCCACCTCAAACCAGTTGGGTTTTTCGTGGGGCGGGGGTGGCGTAAACAAAATAAATTTCGGGAGAGGGTACTGGGGGGGGGGGGGGGGGGGGGAAGAAAAAACAAACACACCAAGTTCGCTGCGGGATAAAGTTGCGGACAACTTTCTTCTTTTTTTCCCAAAAAAAAGCTTCAAAAACTTGGTGGGGGAAAAGGAGGGGGAGGAGGCCATGAGAAAAGCTTTAAAGTTTGTGGTCGCGATTTGCACTTTATTTCCCTGTCGTGTGTGTGTCTCTTCCTGCACTCACCCTCCCTCTGTGAGGGAGCTGAAAGATTGTATCCAGCATCAATATCAGGAAGCGCCATGTTGCTCCCGACTGCTCTCTGGATACATTGTGAACACCGCTCGCTACATTGTGTCCGCTCCGCACTCACTCACCTTGGCGATGGCTCGGCGGTACCTAGTCACCGCCTGTTGGATCAGGCTGTGCACTGTGATGGCCCCATTTCCACAAGGAACAACCACCCTGGTCCTCGCGAAGCAGACGGTCACTTTCATTACTCCTCTCGGGAACAGCGCGTTGCTTATGTTGCACAAGGCTCTTGTCTCCGGAGCAGCAGCCGAGAGCGCCTCGGCTCAAGCCCAAAATAAAGAAGGGAGGCTTGCTCCTCTTCCCTTTCCCTCCCGGTTGCAAGATTGTATCTTTTCTCCTCTTTCTTTTTTGTTTTGTTTGTTATTCCGCCCCGTGCGATGAAATGCTCTGTTGCATGGTAGCGCTGTTGTGCGAGCGGCCCCGCTCGGCTTTAACACGGCGCCGCTTCCTGCCGCCACCTGTTCCTGCTGTTTGTGGGAGTGGAGCCGAGTGCAGTCTTCACGGAGAAAGAACCCAAAGTCAGGGAAGCAAGCACGGAGCCACCCAGTGTCTCCCCGCCCTGGCCGCTCACGGCACTGCAACGTTGCGAGTCCGGTGCTCGCCTTCAGCCGCACACAGACAAACATTCTGAGCCGCACAGATTGTGCTAAAGATAAATCATTACCGTTTTAATGCTAAAGTCACCAGTGCCGCGTACATCCATTACCATACCCCCAATGTCCTTCTTCCCTTGCCCTGTGTTACGTGAAAAGAGAGCTGTCGCTTAGAGAGTGCAGAGTTTAGATCAGAGTGGTGCTGGAAAAGCACAGCAGGGCAGGCAGCATCCGAGGAGTGCAGGCAGAGCTGCAATAGGTGACCAGAAGACAGTCAAGGAGGACCAACTAGCGAGAACACAGGGGGTCTCTCATTCTCCAGTGTAAGAGAGATGGTTCCTTGGCATGATAAGTACTGGAGTGACAGAGTATTCAGAAAAGGAAATAGCACTTTCTGTAGATATGAATCCAGAAAGGTATGTTGTCTCCCGAAATACCAGAGGCAAGGATATTACTGAGTGGCTATAGGACGCTCTGAAAGGGAAAAGTGAACATAGAGAGGTCATTATCCAAATTAGTGGGCACAGGTAGAAAGAGGGTGAGTCTTGTAGGAAGAACTTCATTGGCTGGTATGGAGATTATCAGTGTGGCTTCAAAGACATTAATATCCAGATTATTTCCAGTACCAAGCATTAGTCAATACAAAAGTAGAAGGGTGGAGCAGAGAAATGTGTAGTAGGAGAAATGGCGTACGAATGAGGGATTCTTACTCCAGTGGGGACAGTTCTTGGGAAGCTGGGACCTGTACATACCTAACAGGACTGATGTCCTCACTGGATGGTTGGCTAATTGGCAGATGATGGGAAACAGCATGTAACATGAGAAAGGAGAAACAAGGACTGCAAAGGATTAGTGGAGACAGACAGCATTAAACTAAGATTTGATAAAATAAAAAAGAAATGGAATGAGATATAAATTTAGATTCTGGGCAGATATATTGGTGTTCTGCATCCACTGACACAAGTGATATTATAATGTCAATATTCCTTTATAAGAGGGGTCAATGACAAAATCTACTTCAAGCAAGGAAACAGTAAAGGTATAAATTGGGTGTATTCTAAAGTGCAGATGTTATAGAGGAATAAATGTGTTGTTAAATTATAGAGAAGTACAAAAAAAACAAAGAATAGTGAGAATGGGGTCTTTAAAACCCCAACTAGAAACTGGGGTATTAATAACAGTATAAAGAGCAGAGGTGGAGAAGAATTTTGGAAGTGCATTTCCATGATTTGGATGAGTGAGGAGGACATTGCTGGATCTGGTTCAAGGAATGAGTGGGTTGAGTAGACCAAGCATCAGTCAGGGAACGTTTAGGAAACAGTGATCATCGTATCATAAGATTAGGTAGGCTATGGAATGGAACAATGTGAAATTTAGAGTATAATTGCTTAATTGGAATGGAGCCAATTTCGGGAGGGTGAGAACGGATCTGCCCCAGGTAAATTGGCATTAAAGCGTAGTTGACAAAACAATGGTCTATTTTTAAAGAGGAACTGGAACAGTTGCAATCAAGGTACATTGCTAGGAGAGACACAGGTGGGATAAGCAGACAAAAAACATGGAGAGTAAGATGACACCAAGTTGAAAAGTCCACAGGGGAAGTAAGAGAAAACTGACAATTAATATGAAAAAGAATCCAAAAGTTTTTGGAATATAAATAGGAAAGAGTAATATAGAGGGATGGTGCTGACGAAAAATCTAAAGGAGGTCAAACTACGAACAGATCTAGCAGCTCAAAACTGGTCCTCCATAAGGTGCTGTGGGTTATCCACACATGCAGACTTATTCTTCAATATAATCTGAAACCTCATGGCCTGGTATATCCCCCACACAACCATTACTGTCAGGCCAGGGGATTCACTTCAATTCAATGGAGTATGCAGGAAGGCATGCCAGGAGCAGCACAGACACCAAAAAGGAGAAAGTGAGGATGCAGATGTTGGAGATCAGAGCTGAAAAATGTGTTGCTGGAAAATTGACTCCACATGATATCAAGAATGGTTGGGAGACTGCAAAGACTCTGGGCCACAGCAATATTACTGAAGACGTGCTCCAGAACTTGCTACCCTAGGCAAGCTCTTCCAGTACAATGAAAACACTGGCATCTATCAAAAAATGCAGAAAATTGCACAGGTGTGCCGTGTACACAAAAAGCAGGACTAATCCAACTTGGCCAATTACTGTCGTGTCAGTCTGTCCTTGATTATCAGAAAAGTGATGGAACGTGTCATCAAAAATGCTTTCAAGCAAAACCTGTACAGCAATACCCTACTTAGTGATGCACAGTTTGAGGTCTGACCAGGCTACTCAGCTCATGACCTCATCACATCCTTGGTTCAAATATGCTCCCAAAAGCTGAATTGCAGAGTGAGACCCCTTGATATCAAGACTGAATTCAGCAAGTGTGGCATCAAGGACCCTTAGGAAAACTGGAATCAAAGGGTAGGGGCAAACTTTCTGCTGATTGGAGTCATACCTGGCACACAAGAAAATGGTTGTTGTGTTGGAGGTCAGTCATTTCAGCCCCAAGACGTCACTGCAGGAGTTCCTCAGGGTAATGTCCTGGGCCCAACTGTCTCCAGCTGCTTCATCATTGATTTTCCTTCCATCATAAGGTCAGAAGTGGGGATGTTTGCCAACGATTGCACAATGTTCAGCACCATTCACGACTCCTCAGATGCTGAAGCAGTCCATCTTCTAATGCTGGACAATATCCAGGCTTGGGCTGACAAGTGGCAAATAACACCACCAATAAGAGACAATCTAACCATCGTCACTTGGCATTCATTGGTGTTATCATCACTGAATCCCCACTTTCAACATCCTTGGGGTTACCGTCGATCAGAAGCTCAACTGAACTCATCAACATAGTGGTTACAATATCAGGTCAGAGGCTAGAAATACTGTGGTGAGTAACTCACCTCCTGACTCCTCAAATCTTGTTTAGCAAGGACACAAGTCAGGAGTATAATGGAATACTCTCTGGCTGTCTGTTCCAATAACTCCTGTCACACTGCTGGTCCTTTTTTCAAAGCTGTTCCTTTTCTCAAGGACACTGTATTCTTGATTTTTTTTTCAGAAAGGTCATAAAACAGCTCTGGCTCCAAATTGGCTAAGTTGGTACAGAGACCAAAAGGGTATTGGGAGGCTGTTAGGCCACAGCTTTCATGTTTTTGAAGTAACCTGTATGATGAAAGGGGAGTGGTCAGTCTTGAAAGCTGAATTCTTGTTTTTTAGTTCAGTTCAGCAGTTGGCTGTGTGGAGGAAAGGCTGCTGGAGTCAGTCAGTTGAGACTGGAACCTCTCTCTCTCTTTCTGTCCTTCTAACTTCAACCTATAAGCCTCAGTTTCAGTTTTACTCTATGTTTAAGGGATTTGTTTATTGGAACAGTTGAGTATTTTCAAAACAGCATAATTAAATCTAGTTTAGATAGACTGAGTTCTGTTGGTATTCTGTATTCTGTTCTTTGTGTTTCATTCTGCAATTTTGTGAATTAATTTTTGTCTGCGTTAAAACCAGGTAGTCAACCTAGCTAACTTACTCTGGGTAATTTTCACTGTACACTTACCAGAACCAATAGCAAAGTTACGGTGTGGCTGCCTGCGTAAGAATGTTTTGAGTAGTCCATAACACTCTCTAGAAGCTCAAAACCATCCAGGACAAAGCAACCCACTTAATTGGCACCACTTCCACAAACATTCAGCCCCTCAACCACTGATGCTTAAGCAGGTGTGTGTATTGTCTCCAAAATGCACTGCTGAAATTCTCAAAGATCCTCTGACAGCACTGTCCAAACCCATAACTGCTTCAATCTGGAAAGGCAGTAGATACATGGGAATACCACCATCTGCAAATTCCACTTCAAGCCACTCATCGTCGTGGCTTCGCTGTTGCTGGAACAAAATCCTGGAATTCCCTCCTGAAGGGCATTGTGGGAGGTGGATTGCAGCAGTTCAAGAAGGCAGCTCACCATCACCTTCTTAATGGCAATAAAATTGGGAAAGTGATGGCCTATGGTATTATCATTGGACTATTAATCCCAGGTAATGATCTGGGGACCGGGTTTGAATCTCACCATGGCAGTAGGTAGAATTTGAGTCAATAAAAATCCAGAATTATGAATCTAATGATAACCATTAAACCATTATTGATTGTTGGAAAAACCCATCCGGTTCACTAGTGCCCTTTAGGGAAAGAATTTGCCATCCTTACCTGATCTGGACCACATGTAACTCCAGAACCACAGCAATGCAATTCACTCTTAACTGCTCTCTGGGATGGGTAATAAATGCTAACCTAACCAACAATGCTCTCATCCCAGGAATGAATTAAAAAGCCAGTGAAACCCATGTCCCATAAATGAATTTTAATAATTACACATGGAGGTAGACAGCTTGGTTGAGGTACTAAATGAATCCATTATATCTGTCTTTATCAAGCAAGAAGAGCGAAAAAATAATGGAAAAGCTCAATGGGTTATAATTGATAAAGAGTAGGTACACTACTACAAAGGCCAACTATATTGAAAGCAGAGAGGTCACCTGGACCAGATGAAATGCAACTGAGGAAGCTGAAGGAAGTAAATGTAGAAATTGCAGAGGTATTAGCAAGTTTCCTTAGGTACAGAGACGATGTCAGATGAATGGAGTGTTTCAAATTCATTCAAAAAAAGTATAAGAATAAATCCAGCACATTCAAACTGGTCAGTTTACCTCGGCAGGAGGGAACATTTTAGAAATATTGGGCAGAATGCATTCCAGGTGGCAGGAGTCTCACCACCAGGTAGGGAATTAGCAAGTGCCTCATGTTCCTTCCTTGGGAATGCTAAGTACCAATTAAGTATGAGCCTGCCCCAGAAAAAGGATCAGTGTTGGAAATAATGTGCAAATCATTGGTTAAGTTAGTAGTTAAAAAGATGCACATGGTCCTATGCATTATAAACCAAGACATAAAATAAAAATTATTGTGATTAACGATTATTAATATTGATGTGACGAGGTGATGGAAAGGAATACATGAATTATGAATATGAGCAGGCCATCAGCCACTCGAGCATGGTATACCACTCAGTGAGATCACCATTGATTTGATTATAAACTCAATTCCTCATTCCTGCATACTTTTATAAATGTTTGACCCTTGCTTAGCAAGTATCGATGTACTTCTTTCTTAAAAATATTCAAACACTCTTCATTCACCACCTTTTCAGGAAGGGACTTCCAAACAGACATAAATTCTAGAGAAAAATAAAAAGCCTAATCTCTGTTTTAAATGGGTGCTTACTGATTTTTAAGCAGTGACACCTTGTTCTAGATTTTCTCAATAGGCGATTAGCCTCTCAACACCCATTCTTACAAAAGCCCTCAGGATTTTATATGTTTCCTCAAGTCAGGTCTTGCTCCATGAAACTCCAGCCTAGCCTCTCTAATATTACTCATAAGATCATGCCCCATTCCAGGTATTAGTCTGGTAACCTTTCTCTGAACTGCCTTCAATGTATTTACATCCATTCTGAAATGAAGTGACGAGTATTGTGCACAATACTCTGGATTTGGTCTCAGCAGAACCTTTGTAACTGAAGCATAACTTCTCTGGCTTTGTATTCAATTCCACTTTGAATAAATTATAACATTCTATTAACTCTCCTAATTACTTGCTGTACCACACACAAGAATACCCAGATTCTTCTGCATTTCAGTCTTCTGCAATCTTTCACCATCAAGATAATATGCTCCGTTTTCATTCTTGATGCCAAAATGGCCAATTTTACATTTTCCCACATTATACTCCATTTGCCACATCTTTGTCCACTCACTTAACCAATCTATACATCTTTTTATGAACTACTAATCAGGCAGATTGCTTTCTCTCTGATGATATTGAGATTCTTAAGAATTGTTGGATGTTCTCATCCAGGCAAATGAAAAGTATTCCATCACAATTATGACTTCGACTTTGTGGGAATTGAAAAGTTTTTGGGGAATCAAATGATGAGTCATTAGACACAGATTTTCTGACCTCTGACTTCCCTTTGTAATTGCAATACTTATGTGGCTGTTCCTGTTAATTCTCCTGTTATTGATACTGGGTGATTCAGCTATGAAATTCCTTTGAGTGTCAAGGGGATGTGAATCAACATTCTCTTGTTAGTGATGATCATAACTTAGAGTCATACAGATGTACAGCACAGAAACCTACCTTCTGGTCCAACATGTCCATGCGGACTAGATATCCCAACCCAATCTAGTCCCACCTGCCAGCACCCGGCCCATATCCCTCCAAACCCTTCCTATTCATATACCCATCCAGATGCCTTTGAAATGTTGCAATTGTACGAGCCTCCATCACATCCTCTGGCAGCTCATTCCACCACATGCACCACTCTCTGCATGAAAAAGTTGCCCCTTAGGTCTCTTTTATATGTTTCCCCTCTCACCCTAAACCTATGCCCTCTAGTTCTGGACTCCCCCACCTCAGGGAAAAAGACTTTGTCTATTTATCCTATCCATACCCCTCATGATATTATAAACCTCTATAAGGTCTCCCCCTCCAACGCTCCAGAGAAAACAGCCCCAGCCTGTTCAGCCTCTCCCTACAGCTCAAATCCTCCAATCCTGGCAACATCTTTGTAAATCTTTTCTGAACCCTTTCAAGTTTCACAACATCCTCCAGATAGAAAGGAGACCAGAATTGCACACAATATTCCAACAGTGGCCTAACCAATGTCCTGCACAGCTCCAACATGACCACCTTACTCCTGTACTCAATACTCTGTCCAGTAAAGGAAAGCATACCAAATGCCTTCTTCACTATCCTATCTACCTGTGACTCCACTTTCAAGGAGCTATGAACCTGCACTTCAAGGTCTCTTTGCTCAGCAACACTCCCTAGGACCTTACCATTAAATGTATAAGTCCTGCTAAGATTTGCTTTCCCAAAATGCAACACCTCATATTTATCTAACTTCCATCTGCCATTCCTCGGCCCATTGGCTCATCTGTTCAAGATCCAGTTATAATCCGAGATAACCTTCTTCACTGTCCACTGCACCTCCAATTTTGGTATCATCTACAAACTTACTAACTATATCACTTAAGCTCACATCCAAATCATTTATATAAATGACAAAAAGTAGTGGACCCAGCACCGATCCTTGCAGCACTCCACTGGTCAGAGGCCTCCAGTCTGAAAAACAACCCTCCACCCCCACCTTCTGTCTTCTACCTTTGAGCCAGTTCAGTATTCAAATGGTTAGTTCTCCCTGTATTCCGTGAGATCTAACCTTGCTAACCAATCTCCTATGGGGAACCTTGTCAATTGCCCTTATGAAGTCCATATAGCTCACGTCTATCTTCCACTTGACGTGCGTATGATACAAATGATATATGCCACTTATCAGTTGAATTCTGAATATCATCCTTATCTTGTTCCAGCAACTTCCTAGGCTAAGAAGTTGTGAATAGATTGACACTGCAAACATCAATGATCTTTCCACTTCTGGCCTAATGACTGAGAAAAGATAATCAACTACTATTCTGAGGAGTTAGAGTTCTATAGGTCCAGTCATAGTGTCCATACCTCTGATCCAAGTGGTTTGGGTTCAAATCCCACCAGCACCAAAGGTGTGTTCTAACAGATCTGAACAGATTGATCAGATAATATCCACAAGAGTCTAACTTGAGAATTCGTTATTAGGTTATTGATAAGACAGCATTGTTGATGACACTTTCCACCTTTCAATAATGCTTCAGTAAGTGTAGACTGATGGATTGATAACTAGTCAGATGGGATATCTGTCACCCAACATGAAATGACACAATACGTTTAAATAATAGTTTCCCTTTTTACTGTATATTACCGGTATTTCCCATTTATTTAATTCTATACTTTGTGAAAATGCTGACTGTGAGTCATTTATATCATAACAATGTGTTTTAAGGCCTTTAGTCTTCACCACAAAATCCAGTTCATTGCCACTGACTCCAACCCTCCCCCTCGCTTCTGTCTGAGACGGAGCCAAATTGTCGGTATCCTTGACATTGTATTAGATCCAGGGTTGTACTATCAAACCAGTATCCATGGCAACACTAAGACTAGGTATTTTAACACTCTTTAACACTATCTGACTCTAGCTAACATCACTGTTCTACTTCTGGAACCCTCATCCAAGACACTTTATAACCTCAAGATTAAACGTCTCTGACACACTCCTGGCAAACCTCCTACTATTCCATTCTTAAACTGAAGCTCATCTAAAAATCCAGGTGACTTATTAACTTTAATATGACTATGTTATCTAATGTTTCCTTTTCATTAATTTCCAACCCTTCAACTTCTTTCCCTTTCAATATGGATTGGGCACCATTTTCTTCCCTGCAAAAGACAAAGTCAAAGTACACATTTATAGAGTCATACAGAGGTACACCACAGAAACAGGCCCTTCGGTCCAACTTGTCCATGCCGACCAGATATCCCAACTCAATCTAGTCCCACCTGCCAGCACCTGGCCCATATCCCTCTAAACCCTACCTATTCATATATCCTTCCAGATGCCTTTTAAATGTTGAAATCGTATTAGCCTCCACCACTTCCTCTGGCAGCTCATTCCTTACACATACCACCCTCTGCCTGAAAATGTTGCCCCTTAGGTCTCTTTTATATATTTTCCCTCTCACCCTAAACTTATGCCCTCTAGTTCTGGACTTCCCCAGGAAGAAGACTTTGTCTACTTATCCTATCCATGCCCCTCATGATTTTGTAAACCTCTATAAAATCACCCCTCAGCCTCTGACACCCCAGGGAATACAGCCCCAGCCTATACAGCCTCGCTCTATAGCTCAAACCCTCCAATCCTGGCAGCATCCTTGTAAATCTTTTCTGAACCCTTTCAAGTTTCACAACATCCTCCCGATAGGAAGGAGACCAGAATTGCACGCAATATTCTAAAAGTGGCCTAACCAATGTCCTGTACAGCCACAACATGACCTCCCAACTCCTGTATTCAATACTCTGACCAATAAAGAAAAGCATACTAAATGTCTTCTTCACTATCTTATCTACCTGTGACTCCACTTTTAAGGAGCTATGAACCTGCACTCCAAGGTCTCTTTGTTCAGCAACACTCCCTAGGACCTTACCATTTTTATCAAACACTAGGAAGGAAATTGAAATACAGGTCCTCAAGGGTCATAATCTCTGGATTACTGCCTGAGCCACGTGCCAATTGGCATAGGGATAAGAAAATTAGGGAAATAAACATGTGGCTAAGGGATTGGTGTGGGAAAGAGGGGTTCCGCTTCATGGGGTATTGCATCAGTTTTGGAACCGGGGGATCTGTACCGTTGGGACAGTCATCCACCTGAACCGATCAGGTACCAATGTTCTATCGAAGAGGATAAATATGGTGGTCAGTAGGACTTTAAACTTCTGAGTTGGGGGGAAGGGAAAGTGAAAGCGACAGGGAGTATGGAGTTAAATGAAAAGGCAAGCAACAGGATAGCATATGTGCAGGCAGATTTAAACTTGAGGCAGACTGGGAATGCAGCAAAAAGGAATGATAACTTAGGACATCTTATGACTTCCAATATCTCTAATGATAAGAAAGTTAGCACTAAGGCACTTTACCTGAATGCTCGTAGCATTCATAACAAAGCAGATGAACTAATGGCACAGATCATCGTGAATGATTATGATGTGGTAGGCATCACAGAGACTTGGTTACAGGGGGGGTCAGGACTGGCAGTTAAACATCCAAGGATTTTCAACTTATGAAAAGACAGGGAGGTGGGCAGAGGGGGTGGGGTTGCCTTGTTAGTTAAGAACAAAATTAAATCTATGGCACTGAATGACATAGCGTCAGATGATGTGGAGTCTGTGTGGGTGGAATTGAGGAACCACAAAGGCAAAAAAACCATAAAGGGAGCTATGTACAGACCTCCTAACAGTGGTCAGGACCAGGGGCGCAACATGTACCGAGAAATAGAGAAGGCCTGTCAGAAAGGCAAGGTCACGGTGATCATGGGAGACTTCAATATGCAGGTGGACTGGGTAAATAATGTTGCCAGTGGATCCAAAGAAAGGGAATTCATGGAATGCTTATAGGATGGCTTTTTGGAACAGCTTGTCATGGAGCCCACAAGGGAGCAGGCTATTCTGGACCTAGTGCTATGTAATGAACCAGACTTTATAAAACATCTTAAAATAAGGGAACACTTAGGAAGCAGCAATCATAATATGGTAGAGTTCAGTCTGCAGTTTGAAAGAGAGAAGGCAAAATCGGATATAATGGTGATACAGTTAAATAAAGGTAATTATGAGGGCATGAGAGAGGAACTGACAAAAATAGACTGGAAGCAGAGTCTAGCGGGAAAGACAGTAGAGCAAAAATGGCAGGAGTTTGTGGGTATAATTGAGGACACTGTGCAGAGGTTCATCCCCAAGAAAAGAAAGATTATCCGGGGAGGGCTTAGACAGCCATGGCTGACAAAAGAAGTCAGGAAATGTATTAAAGAAAAAGAGAGATCCTATAAAGTGGCCAAGAGCACTGGGAAATCAGAAGATTGGGAAGGCTACAAAAACAAACAGAGGATAACAAAGAGAGAAATAAGGAAGGAGAGGATCAAATATGAAGGTAGGCTAGCCAGTAATATTAGAAATGATAGTAAAAGTTTCTTTCAATACATAAGAAACAAACGCCAGGCAAAAGTAGACATTGGGCCACTTCAAACTGATGCTGAAAGCCTAGTGATGGGAGATAAGGAAGTAGCAGGAGAACTTAACAAATATTTTGCACCAGTCTTCACAGTGGAAGACATGAGTAATATCCCAACAATTAAAGGGAGTTAGGGGGCTGAGTTGAGTATGGTTGCCATTACAAAAGAGAAAGTGCTAGAAAAGCTAAAAGGTCTTAAAATTGATAAATCTCCTGGCCCTGATGGGCTACATCCTAGAGTTCTGAGGGAGGTGGCTGAGGAAATAGCGGAGGCGTTGGTTGAGATCTTTCAAAAGTCACTGGAGTCAGGGAAAGTCCCGGATGATTGGAAGATCGCTGTTGTAACCCCCTTGTTCAAGAAAGGATCAAGACAAAAGATGGAAAATTATCGGCCAATTAGCCTAACCTCGGTTGTTGGTAAAATTCTGGAATCCATCATTAAGGATGAGGTTTCTAAATTCTTGGAAGAGCAGAGTCAGATTAGAACAAGTCAGCATGTATTTAGTAAAGGGAGGTCTTGCCTGACAAACTTGTTGGAATTCTTTGAAGAGGTGACAAGTAGGTTAGACCAGGGAAACCCAGTGGATGTGGTCTATCTAGACTTCCAAAAGGCCTTTGATAAGGTGCCACATGGGAGGCTGCTGAGTAAGGTGAGGGCCCATGGTGTTTGAGGTGAGCTACTGGTATGGATTGAGGATTGGCTGCCTGACAAAGGCAGAGAGTTGGGATAAAAGGTTCTTTTTCGGAATGGCAGCCGGTGACAAGCGGTGTCCCACAGGGTTCAGTGTTGGGGCCGCAGCTGTTCACGTTATATATTAATGATCTGGATGAAGGGACTGGGGGCATTCTAGCGAAGTTTGCCGATGATACGAAGTTAGGTGGACAGGCAGGTAGTACTGAGGAAGTGGGGAGACTGCAGAAGGATCTAGACAGTTTGGGAGAGTGGTCCAGGAAATAGCTGATGGAATTCAATGTGAGCAAATGTGAGGTCTTGCAATTTGGAAAAAAGAATACAAGCATGGACTACTTTCTAAACAGTGAGAAAATTCGTAAAGCCAAAGTACAAAGAGATCTGGGAGTGCTAGTCGAGGATTCTCTAAAGGTAAACATGCAGGTTGAGTGCATGATTAAAAAAGCGAATGCAATGTTGTCATTTATCTCAAGAGGGTTGGAATATAAAAGCACTGTTGTGCTACTGAGACTTTATAAAGCTCTGGTTAGTCCTCATTTGGAGTACTGTGTCCAGTTTTGATCCCCACACCTCAGGAAGGACATACAGGTGCTGGAGCGTGTCCAGCGGAGATTCACCTGACCTGCACATCTTTGGACTGTGGGAGGAAACCGGAGTACCCGGAGGAAACCCACGCAGACACGGGGAGAACGTGCAAACTCCACACAGTCAGTCGCCTGAGTCCGGAATTGAACCCGGGTCTCAGGCGCTGTGAGGCAGCAGTGCTAACCACTGTGCCACTGTGCCGCCGAGGATCCTGGAATTGTATTCATTGGAGTTTAGAAGATTAAGGTGAGACCTAATAGAAATTTACAAGATAATACATAGCTTGGAAAGGGTGGACGCTAGGAAATTGTTTCCGTTAGGTGAGGACACTAGGACCCGTGGACACAGCCTTAAAATTAGAGGGGGTAAGTTCAGAACAGAAATGCGGAGACATTTCTTCAGCCAGAGAGTGGTGGGCCTGTGGAATTCATTGCCGCAGAGTGCAGTGGAGGCCGGGATGCTAAATGTCTTCAAGGCAGAGATTGATAAATTCTTGATGTCACAAGGAATTAAGGGCTACGGGGAGAATGCGGGTAAGTGGAGTTGAAATGCCCATCAGCCATGATTGAATGGCAGAGTGGACTCGATGGGCCGAATGGCCTTACTTCCACTCCTATGTCTTATGGTCTAATTGAGTGTATTAGTCCTGCTAAGATTTGCTTTCCCAAAATGCAGCACCTTACATTTATCTAAATGTATCTCCATCTGTCACATCTTAGCCTATTGACTCAACTGATTAAGATCCAGTTGTAATCCAAGATAACCTCCTTCGCTGTCCACTACACCTCCAATTTTGGTATCATTTGCAAACTTACTAACTATATCTCTTAAGCTCACAACCAAATAATTTATATAAATGACGAAAAGTAGTGGACCCAGCACCAATCCTTGTGGCACTCCACTGGTCACAGGCCTCCAGTCTGAAAAACAACCCTCCACAACCACCCTCTGTCTTCTACCTTTGAGCCAGTTCTGTATCCAAATGGCTAGTTCTCCCTATATTCCATGAGATCTAACCTTGCTAACTAGTCTTCCATGGGGAACCTTGTCGAATGCCTTACTGAAGTCCACATAGATCATATCTACCACTCTGCCCTCATCAATCCTCTTTGTTACTTCTTCAAAAACTCAATCAAGTTTGTGAGACATGATTTCCCACGCACAAAACCACGTTGACTATCCCGAATCAATCCTTGCCTTTCCAATTTTAGTCCCTCAGCAGTGCCCCCTGCCTCCATATATAAATTAAACAAAGTACTGCAGATGCAGGAGATCTTCACAAACAAATGTAGAAATTGCTGAAGAAACTCAGCAGGTCTGGCAGCATCTGTGGAGAGAAAACAGAGTTGGCATTTCAAGTCAAGAGTCCCTTCTTCAGTTCTTCAGTCCCTCCTTCAGAATCACGTTTCTTCACCAAAAAAAAACTCTGGTGGAAACTCACAAACAGATATAAGAAATTAATATAAAAACAGAAAACTCAGCATCTGTAGACAACAACACAGACTTACTGTTTCAAGTCTGTGATATAAATGTTACTGTTGTGGGGGTTGGTTAGCTCAGTTGATTGGATGGTTGGTTTGCAATGTGGTGTGCTGCTAAAAGTATAGGTTCAATTCTCATACTGGCTGGGGATATCATGAAGGACCCTCCTTCTCAACTTCTCCCCTCACCTGAGATATGGAGTGGCACGGTGGCTGTCTCACAGTGCCAGGGACCCAGATTCCATTCCAGCCTTTGGTGACTGTCCATGTGGAGTTTGTACATTTTCCCCGTTTCCTCTGGGTGCTCTGGTTTTTTCCCACCATCCAAAGATGTGCAGATTAGATGGATTTGCCATGTTAAATTGCCCATAGTGTTAGGTGCATTAGTCAGAGGGTTACTCTTTCGAGGGTCACTGTGGACGTGTTGGGCCGAAGGGCCTGTTTCCACACTGTCGGGAATATAAAATCATATGGTAACCCACAGGTTGTCCCTATCTAATGAGAGAGTGCTGTATGGCTTAGTAATTCTATGGGGAGATTACCTTCCCTTGAGTTATCGTTGTAATGTATTACATAGTTTTATAACAGCAGCTGATTTCCATTAAGCAAACTCCCACGAACAGCAATGTGATTATAGCCAGGTTTCTTTTATTGATCAAGTGCTGCTACCTCTTTGGGAAGTGGTGATCGGGGACTGGAAAACTGCACTATTGTTCAATAAAAGATATAAAGGTAAACCTAGAAGCAGTAATTCACGATAAAATGATTTGGCACTTGGGAAGAAGCAAATTAGCTGAGGAAAAGCAGAATTCATTCAGGGTAAATAATGTTTAATTACACTGCTGGAGTTTTGAGGTGAACAGAGAATATTGATTCAAGAAATAGCATTTAACAATCAAACCTCACCACAACCCCCTGCCCAGACCCATGATTACTGTCAACATAATTCAGATTAAGTCACATGACACCCCCTTCATGCTTAATTCTACCTTATATCAAATCACAGTTTCAAAGCATGGCAACCAGGTTCGAAGAAAATAGTAAGTAAATCATTTAGAATCTTGAGCCAGCTCTACCATTCAAAAGAGTTGATATGCCCAAGGCCTCACCTCCTTTTAGTACCAGATTGTCTAAGTTCTCAGCTCCCTGATGTTTCAAAATTCTATCTACCTCCCCTTTAAATACTTTCAGTGATCCAGCCTCCACATCCAATATTAAATGGTAAAACCTTGCACTTAGAATACAGCATGGAAACAGATCATTTGGTCCAACTCCTCCACACCGGTCAGATATCCGAAGCTTATCTAGCCCCATTTGCCAACACTTGGCCCAAATACCTCTCAACCATTCCTATTCATATATCCACCCAGATGCCTTTTAGATGTTGTAATTGTACCTGTTCCCACCATTTCCTCCAGCAACTCATTCCATACACACACCACTCTCTCCATGAAAATGATTGCCCCTTGGGCCCCTTTTAAATCTTTCCCCTCTCACCTTAAACCAGAATTGAACACAATATTCCAAAACTGTAACAAGGGAGATTCAACGTTGGCCTCCAGAAGGAAATTGGATAAGTAATTCTGGTCTCTTTCCTATCGGAAAGATGTTGTGAAACTTGAAAGGGTTCAGAAAAGATTTACAAGGATGTTGCCAGGGTTGGAGGATTTGAGCTATAGGGAAAGGCTGAACAGGCTGGGGCTGTTCTCCCTGGAGTGTCAGAGGCTGAGGGGTGACCTTTATAGAGGTTTACAAAAATTATGAGGGGCATGGATAGGATAAATAGAACAAAGTATTTTCCCTGGGGTCGGGGAGTCCAAAACTAGAGGGCATAGGTTTAGGGTGAGAGTGGAAAGATATAAAAGAGTTCTAAGGGGCAACTTTTTCACGCAGAGGGTGGTACGGGTATGGAATGAGCTGCCAGAGGAAGCGGTGGAGGCTGGTACAATTGAAACATTTAAGAGGCATTTGGATGGGTATATGAATAGGAAGGGTTTGGAGGGATATGGGCTGGATGCTGTCAGGTGAGACTAGATTGGGTTGGGATATCTGGTCGGTATGGACAAATTGGACTGAAGGGCCTGTTTCCATGCTGTACATTTCTATGACTCTACCTGAGGAGAAAATAATTTGCAGCGCAACAAGCAAAGGACAGGGGAGTGGGACTCGCTAAGTTGCCCTTGCAGAGAACCTGCATAGTCTTAACATAGTTTAGATTAGATTCCATAGAGTGTGGAAACAGACCCTTCAGCCCAACAAGTCTACACCGACTCTCCGAAGAGTAACCCACCCAGACCATTCCCCACATTTACTCCTGACTAATACGTCTAACACTATGGGCAATTTAGTATGGTCAATTCACCTGACCTGCACATCTGTGGATTATGGGAGGAAACAGGAGCATCTGGAGGAAACCCTCATAGACACAGGGAGAACGTGCAAACTCACCACAGACAGTTGCCTGAGGCTGGAATCAAACCCGGGTCCCTGGCGCTGTGGGGCAGCAGTGCTGATCACTGAGCCACTGTGCCTCCCCCATGTCAATGATTTATCCATAATCCATGTTGTAACAATTTATCACTGAGGGATTGGAATATGAATTGAACAGAGACCTTTTGTAGTTATGTGAAAATAACAAAGGCCACTGATTTTCTGTTTTCACATAAAAATGAGCAGTTTCAGAATTCAATTCTTCAAATACGGAACATGTAACAAAATGTTAGCACTTATTGGATAGGTGAAGCTGACAGTATAATGATAGTCACACAACCTGACACCCTCTACAGCTCAGAAAAAAAAACGCTCACTCAGACAGACCAAAAATCCACAGAAATGTTAATTCAGACATTCTATATCATGTTTATATACTTTGAACAAAACAACTAACAATTGAAAATATAACAAATACGCTGGTCCTTGAACACATTGTGCTGATGCACAGTACCAATGCACAAGTTTTAAATGAATTAAAATAATGTGTACACTAATTGAGACAGGCAGGGCCAGGGGCCTGCTGCAAGGAGAGGTTGAAGATGTCCGAGAAAACCTCTGCTAGTTGACGTGCGCATGTTCTGATTGCACGGCCTGGTATTCCATCTGGTCCAATCACTTTCCTGGGATTCATACAAAGGAAAACTGATGTAATTCTGTGTATCTGGGCCTCTAGTTTGGATCGGTATTGGTCCTTGGCTGGCTGTCCTTGGCTCTGTGGAGGTCATACTTGGATTCCTTATATTTGAGTGGATCTCCTGATCTGAAGGCCTCATGCGTGGTTTTTAGCAGGTTCTGTATGTCCTGGTTCTTCCAGGGTTTCCTGTTGGGAACACCTGGATTGACTTCCTTGGTATGCAGTCCTCCCCACACTTGCTGATAAGTCTGTGACTGTGGTGGCGTACTCACCTAAGGTACCTGTGGACGTTTGAACATGTCCCAATCCACCAATTCCAGACAGTGGCGGAGTTGATCCTTTGCCTCTTCCAACCAGCACTGGACCTGTATCTGCGAGGGGGTCTCCTGTTTGAGCTTTTGCCTGTAAGCCTGGAGAAGAAACACAGCATTGTGGTTGGAGTTCCCGAAACGGGGTGGGGGATTGGAGTGGTTGGCATCTTTCACAGTGGTCTAAAATGTTCGGGCCCCTGATGGGGCAGGTAATGTTCTGGTGGTACTTGGGCAACACTTCCTGAGATTGGCTTGATTGAAGTTGCCTGTTACAATAAACAGGGCCTCAGGGTGTTCCATCTCCAGGGTGTTAGTGGAGGAGTACACCTCATCCAGAGCTTCCTCAACCTTTGCTTGTGGTGGGATGTACACTGCAGTTAATATAGCAGCAGTAAATTCCCAAGGTAGATAGAAGGGGAGATATTTGATGATGAGGAATTCATAGTTTGGGGAGCAATAGCTACCCAGGGTTGCAAAGTCCGTGCACCACCAGTTCTTGATTAAGAAGCAAACCCCTCCAGTCTTTATCTTACCCAAGGACGCTCTACAGTCCATACAATGGATAGAAAAACCATCAGCCTGAAGTGCGCAGTTGGGAATTGATGGATTGAGCCAGGTTTCTGTGAAGCAGAGTGCGCAGCAGTCCTGCAGTTCATGCTGGAAGCTGAGCCATGATCTGAGTTCATCCAATTTGTTCTCCAGAGATTGTACTTTTGCCAGGAGTAAGCTAGGAAGGGGGGTCTTGAAACTACATAGTCTCAATCTTACTAGCAGGCTGGCATGCTTACCCCACTTCCTCACAGGCTTCTTACATTTGAGTGGTCCGGTGGTCTGGTGGAGTAGATTGTGACTGCTTCCAAGTAAGTGATCCTTCCTAGGACCCTGTGGAGCAGGTCGGTTGCAGTTTAATGCATTTTTGCAGAGGGTCCTAGTGAAACAGGTAATTTATTCTGTGTTTTTTTTAACCAGGTGCAGCTACGCAAGTTGCTGCATCTCTCCAATACTCTTTCCAAGTGATTTTCTCCTCTTATTTAAAGAATCATTGAATTTTACAGCACAGAAGAAGGCCATTCGACCCATTGTGTCTGCACTAGCTCCCAAAAGAGCTAGCCAGCCAGTCCCACTCTCCCACCCTATCTCCATAGCCCCCTATAAAATCATAGAATTTTAGTTTGCTTGTTTTCTCCAGTGCTTGTCTCTTCCCTCATTGAAGGTATTAACTCACATGGGAGTTTGAAGGTCCATTACATATCACAACACCTCAACCATGGAGGCATTTGTCTTGTGTTAGGTTCACAGAGAGTTCACATAGGCTGTTCAAAGTAACTCTTTCTGTGTGAGCATTTTTGGCATTTCTGAAAAAATGTAATAAAGCACTATATAGATGCAATTAAATAAAAGCAAAATGCTGTGAATTCTGGCAATCTGATAAAGGAAGAGAAAATGCAAGGGAAATTCAACAGATCTGGCAGCATCTTTGGGGGAAGAAGCAGAGTTAAGGTTTTAGATTTGATATGACTCTTCTTTAAGTCAATTGAAATTGAAACATTAACTTTGATTCTCTCTCTTTCCACAGACAATGCCAGACCTGTTGAGTTTCTTCAGGATTTACTCTTTCTATTTTCAGTGTATTATGTCATAATTGTGTTGACATGTCATCTGTTGTACTGGATACTTTTTCTTTGGTCCAATCTTTGTGCGTTCTTGAATGTGAACTATCAGCATTCATCCCACCTCTGAATCTGACAACTTCAGGAATTAACACAAACACAGATTAACATTAAAATTCTTCAGTTGTGGTCTGTTATTAAATGCACTGCCACAGGGTGAAGTGCAGACTCCCCATCCCCCAACATCCAATAGCCCTTCCTGATGAAGGGCTCTGGCCCGAAACGTCGAATTTCCTGTTCCTTGGATGCTGCCTAACCTGCTGTGCTTTAACCAGCAACACATTTTCAGCCCCAACACCCAATCCCAGGCACAGCAGACAATTAATTGAGTGAGTTGACCTAGCAAGAAATTCTTGTGATCTATAAGAGACTTGCAGAGGGCAACATCAGTTTCTGTGCATGTTAGTCACTGACATAACGAAACATTCTGGCATTGTGAGCCAACCTCATCTATGACATTTTGGCTCTGAACACATTTTTCAAAGTTCAGTCTCTACTGCATGATGACTTTTCTATTTCATTAACAGGAATGAAGGTGTCAATGGCGAGGCTAATATTTTTGCCGAAAATGTCGATTTTCCTGCTCCCCGGATGCTGCATGACCTACTGTGCTTTTCCAGCACCACACTGGAGGCCAACATCTATTGCCCATTCTTAATTGCCTAGAGGGCAGTTTGGAGTCATAGAGTCATAGAGTCAAAGAGATGTACAGCATGGAAACAGACCCTTCGGTCCAACCCGTCCATGCTGACCAGATATCCCAACCCAATCTAGTCCCACCTGACAGCACCCGGCCCATATCCCTCCAAACCCTTCCTATTCATATACCCATCCAAATGCCTCTTAATTGTTGCAATTGTACCAACCTTCACCACTTGCTCTGGCAGCTCATTTCATACACGTCCCACCCTCTGCGTGAAAAAGTTGCCCCTTAGGTCTCTTTTATATCTTTCCACTCTCACCCTAAACCTATGCCCTCTAGTTCTGGACTCCCCGACCCCAGGGAAAATACTTTGTCTATTTATCCTATCCATGTCCCTCATAATTTTGTAAACCTCTGTAAGGTCAACCCTCAGCCTCCGACGCTGCAGGGAAAACAGCCCCAGCCTATTCAGCCTCCTTATAGCTCAAATCCTCCAACCCTGGCAACATCCTTGTAAATCTTTTCTGAACCCTTTCAAGTTTCACAACATCTTTCCGATAGGAAGGAGACCAGAATTGCACACAATATTCCAACAGTGGCCTAACCAGCATCCTGTACAGCTGCAACATGACCTCCCAACTCCTGTACTCAATACTCTGACCAATAACTACATTGCTGTAGGTCTGTAGTCAGATGTAGGCCAGACCAGGTAGGGATGGCAGATTTCCTTCCCAAAAGGACAGTAATGAACCAGCTGGGTGCTCATTAGGATCCTCATTCCAGATTTTAATTGAATTCAAATTCCATCATCTGCCATGGCAGGATTCAAACCCAGGTTCCTGCAACATTACGTGGGTCTCTGGAATAACAATCTAGTGATAATACAACTTGGCTATCACCCATTTTGATAAACCAGTTCCCTGATGCAACCTCTTCTTTGGTGCAATGCTCAAGGAAGCCAACAGAGATATGTCTGCAAGCAACAACATGAGATTCCAATCAGTTAAACTGTTCAGTTTCTCCAGAGTGAGTATCTTCACCAAAGTCCTGTGATAGTAATCAGTGAGCTTCTATATACAGATGACTGCGCCATGGCTGCCCACAAGGTTGACAATATCCAGACTGAGGCAAACAAATTAGAGTCATAGAGTCATAGAGATGTACAGCATGG
Source organism: Hemiscyllium ocellatum (assembly GCF_020745735.1). Classification (NCBI taxonomy): domain Eukaryota; kingdom Metazoa; phylum Chordata; class Chondrichthyes; order Orectolobiformes; family Hemiscylliidae; genus Hemiscyllium; species Hemiscyllium ocellatum. The sequence continues at coordinate 106,089,969 of NC_083405.1, forward strand.
AAACAGACCCTTCGGTCCAACTCGGCCATGCCGACCAGCTATCCCAACCCAATCCAGGCCCATTTGCCAATACTCAGCTCATATCCCTCTGAACCCTTCCTATTCATCGACTCATCCAGATGCCTTTTAAATGTTGTAATTGGTTCAGCCTCCACAGCTTCCTCTGGAAGCACATTCCATACATGCACCACCCTCAGGTCCCATGTTAATCTTTCTCCCCTCATCTTAAACCTACGCCCTCTACTTCTGGACTCCCCCTCCAAATATGGGATATTTTGCACACTATCCCATGCAAGGACTGCACAAAACACTACATAGGACAAACAGGAAGACAGCTAACAACCCGCATCCATGAACACCAATTAGTCACGAAACGACACGACCAGCTATCCCTAGTAGCCATACACTCAGATGACAAACAACACGAATTTGATTGGGACAACACCACTATTATAGGGCAGGCCAAACAGCTAACAGCCAGGGAATTCCTAGAGGCATGGCACTCAACCACAAATTCTATCAACAGACACATCGACCTAGACCCTATATACCGGCCACTGCAGCGGACAGCAACTGACAACCAGAAGCGGCAGATTCAAACCAGTATAAATGCCAAAGGAATCAGCACAGAAGCGCTTCACAGGAGGCTCCCAAGCACTGAAGATGTCACCTAGAAAGGGGATGAAACGTTTGCAACAAAAACTCCCAGCTCGGCGAACAGAACCACAATGAGCACCCGAGCTACAAATCTTCTCACAAACTTTGAAAAGGAAGAAATATCCCAGGAGGAGGCATGGGCAGCCGTGGCAGACGAGGGAAGTTAAGAAACATATAAACTTAAAAGAAAAAAAGTATAACATCGCAAAGATAAATGGGAAAACTGAGGACTGGGAAGCTTTTAAAGACCAACAGAGGATTACTAAGAAGGAAATACGCAGAGGAAAAATGAGGTACGAAGGTAAACTGGCCAATAATATAAAGGAGGATAGTAAAAGCTTTTTTAAGTATGTGCAAGGCAAAAAAAATGGTTAGGACTAAAATTGGGTCCTTGAAGACAGAAACAGGGGAATATATTATGGGGAACAAAGAAATGGCAGAAAAATTAAATGGGTACTTCAGATCTGTGTTCACTGGGGAAGACACAAGCAATCTCCCTGAGGTAACAAGTGTCTGAAGGACCTGAACTTAAGGGAATCTATAGTTGCCAGGATTTGGTGTTGGAGAGACTGTTAGGTTTGAAGGTTGATAAGTCCCCGGGGCCTGATGGTCTACATCCCAGGGTACTGAAGGAGGTGGCTCAGGAAATCGTGGATGCATTGGTGATTATTTTCCAGAGTTCGATAGATTCAGGGTCGGTTCCTGAGGATTGGAGGGTGTCTAATGTTATACCACTTTTTAAGAAAGGTGGGAGAGAGAAAGCAAGAAATTACAGACCAGTCAGTCTGACCTCAGTGGTGGGAAAGATGCTGGAGTCTATTATAAAGGATGAAATCTGGATAGTAGTAACAGGATAGGACAGAGTCAGCATGGATTTATGAAGGGGAAATCATTCTTGACTAATCTTCTTGAATTTTTTGAGGATGTAACTCTGAAGTAGTGTACCTGGACTTTTAGAAAGCTTTTGGAGGTTAGTGAGTAAAATTAGGGCGCATGGTATTGGGGGCAAAGTACTAGATTGGATTGAAAATTGGTTGGCTGATAGGAAACAAAGGGTAGTGATAAACGGCTCCATTTCGGAATGGCAGGCAGTGACCAGTGGGGTACCGCAGGGATCAATGGTGGGATCGCAGCTTTTTACAATATATGTTAATGATATAGAAGATGGTATTAGTAATAACATTAGCAAATTTGCTGATGATACTAAGCTGGGTGGCAGGGTGAAATGTGATGAGGATGTTAGGAGATTACAGGGTGACCTGGACAAGTTAGGCAAGTGGGCAGATGCATGGCAGATGCAGTTTAATGTGGATAAATGTATGGTTATCCACTTTGGTGGCAAGAACAGGAAGGCAGATTACTACCTCAATGGAATCAATTTAGGTAAAGGGACAGTACAGAGAGATCTGGGTGTTCTTGTACACCAGTCAATGAAGGTAAGCATGCAGGTACAGCAGGTAGTGAAGAAGGCTAATAGCATGCTGGCCTTCATAACAAGAGGAATTGAATATAGAAGCAAAGAGGTGCTTCTGCAGCTGTACAGGGCCCTGGTGAGACCACACCTGGAGTACTGTGTGCAGTTCTGGTCGCCAAATTTGAGGAAAGACATTCTGGCTATTGAGAGAATGCAGCGTAGGTTCATGAGGTCAATTCCTGGAATGGCAGGATTACCTTACACTGAAAGACTGAAGCGACTGGGCTTGTATACCCTTGAGTTTAGAAGACTCAGAGGGGATCTGATTGAGACATATAAGATTATGAGAGGATTGAACACTCTGACAGCAGGAAACATGTTTCTGTTGATGGGTGAGTGCCTAACCAGAGGACACAGCTTAAAAATACGGGGTAGACCATTTAGGACAGAGATGAGGAGAAACTTCTTCACCCAGAGAGTGGTGGCTGTGTGGAATGCTCTGCCCCAGAGGGCAGTGGAGGCTCAGTCTCTGGATTCATTTAAGAAAGAGTTGGATAGAGCTCTCAAAGATAGTGGAATCAAGGGTTATGGAGATAAGGCAGGAAGAGGATACTAATTAGGAATGATCAGCCATGATCATATTGAATGGTGGTGCAGGCTCGAAGGGCTAAATGGCCTACTCCTGCACCTATTGTCTATTGTCTATTGTCTATAAGGGCACCCCTTAGCCTCCAACGCTCCAGGGAAAACAGCCCCAGCCTATTCAACCTCTCCCTATAGCTCAAATCCTCCAACTCTAGCAACATCTTTGTAAATCTTTTCTGAATCCTTTCAAGTTTCACAACATCTTTCCAATAGGAAGGAGATCAGAATTGCGTGCAATATTCCAAAAATGGCCTAACCAATGTCCTGTAAAGCCGCAACATGGCCTCCCAACTCCTATACTCAATGCTCTGACCAATAAAGGAAAGCATACAAAATGCCATCTTCACTATCCTACCTACCTGCGACTCTAGTTTCAAGGAACTATGAACCCGCACTCCAAGGTCTTTTTGTTCAGCAACACTCCCTAGGACCATACCATTAAGTGTATAAGTCCTGCCCTGATTGTCTTTTCCAAAATGCAGCACCTCATATTTATCTAAATTAAACTCCATCTGCCACTTCTCTTACCATTGGCCAATCTGATCAAGATCCTGTTGTAATCTGAGGTAACCTTCTTTGCTGTCTACTGCAACTCCAATTTTGGTGTCATCTACAAACCTACTAACTATACCCCCTATGTTCACATCCAGATCATTTATATAAATGATTAAAAAAACAGTGGACCCAGCACCGACCCTTGTGGCACTCCACTGCTCACAGGCTCCAGTCTGAAAAACAACCCTCCACCACTACCATATGTCTTCAACCTTTGAGCTAGTTCTGTGTCCAAATGGCTAGTTCTCCCTGTATTCCATGAGATCTAACCTTGCTAACTAGTCTCCCTTGGAGAACCTTGTAAAACGCCTTACTGAAGTTCATATAGACCACATCAAGCCGCTCTTCCCTCATCAATCCTCTTTGTTATTTTTTCAAAGAACTCAATCATTCATGAGACATGATTTCCCACAAAGTCCTTGCCTTTCCAAATACATGTAAATTCTGTCCCTCAGGATTCCCTCTCATAACTTGGTCACGACCGATGTCAGGCTCACTAGTCTATAGTTCCCTGGCTTGTCCTGACCATCTTTCTTAAATAGTGGCACTACATTCGTCAACTTCCAGTCTTCCAGTGCCTCACCTGTGACTATCAATGACATAAATGTCTCAGCAAGGAGCCCAGCAATCACTTCCCTAGCTTCCCACAGGGTTCTAGGATATGCCTGATCTGGTCCTGGAGATTTTGAGACATCCAGCACCACCTCCTCTGTAATATGGACATTTTTGGGCTTATGCCCGAAACGTCGAATTTCCTATTCCTTGGATGCTGCCTGACCTGCTGTGCTTTAACCAGCAACACATTTTCAACATTTTTCAAGTTGTCACCATCTATTTCCCCACAGTCCATACCTCCCAAGTCCTTTTCCATAGTAAACACTGATGCAAAATACTCATTTAGTATCTCCTCTGTCTCCTGCGGCTCCGTACAAAGGCTGCCTTGCTGATCTTTGAGGGGCCCTATTCTCCAGGAGAAAGTGAGGAATGCTGATGCTGGAGATCAGAGCTGAAAATGTGTTGCTGGAAAAGCACAGCAGGTCAGGCAGCATCCAAGGAGCAGGAGAATCGATGTATCGGGCATGAGCTCTTCTTCAGGAAGTGCCACAAGGGTCCTGAAGAAGGGCTCATGCCCGAAACGTCGAGTCTCTTGCTCCTTGGATGCTGCCTGACCTGCTGCGCTTTTCCAGCAACTCATTTTTGGGCCCTTTTCTCTCCCTAGTTGCCCTTTTGACCTTAATATATTTATAAAATCCCTTTGGATTCTCCTTAACACTATTTGCCAAAGCTATCTCATGTCCCCTTTATGCCCTCCTGATTTCTTAAGTATACTTCTACTGCCTTTAGGATTCACTCGATCTCTCCTGTCTACACTTGTCATGGGCTTCCTTCATTTTCTTAACCAAAACCACAATTTCTCTAGTCATCCAGCATTCCCTAAACCTACCAGCCTTTCCTTTCACCCTAGCAGGAATATACTCTCATTATCCCATTCTTGAAGGCTTCCCATTTCCCAGCTATCCCTTTACCTGCAAACATCTGCCCCCAGTCAGCCTTTGAAAGATCTTGCCTAATACCGTCAAAATTGGACTTTCTCCCGTTTAGAACTTTTAGATCCAGCCTATCCTTTTCCATCACTATTTTAAAGGTAATAGAATTATGGTGATGGCCCCAAAGTGCTCCCCTACTGACACCTCAGTCTCCTGCCCTGCCTTATTTCCCAAGAGTAGGTCAAATTTTGCACCTTTTCTAATAGGTGCATCCACATACTGAATCAAAAAATTTTCTTGTCCACACTTAACAAATTCCTGTCCATCTTAATTCTTAACACTATGGCAGTCCTTGTCTATGTTTGGAAAGTTAAAATTCCTGATCATAACCACCCTATTTCTTGAGTGCTTCTAAAATCCTAAGTCTACAAGTCCATGCAAGAATGAGTTGATGTTTCACCCAGCACCAGGCATCCATTATGAAGTGTCAGTTATAACCAATGATGGCACCAATCATGAGGCTGTTAGAAATTTGTACACATTCATAGTACATTCTCTATGTCACCATGGATACAAAAGCAAGATCTGTGTCTAGGAGCAGTCCAACATTAAACTGAAGGTTAAGTTCAAACTTGACCAGGACATTACCATTACAACCCTGCTACGTGGAATAGAATCCTGAATTTGCCTCCCAATATACCAAACAATGTAGCCCCCAGACTGGAGCATTATATTTTTCAATGTTTTTAAATGCCTCCATTATTATTATTCACTTAACATTTCAAACTGATTTCTAAAAATAATTAATTTTTAATTAGTTATTCATATCATTTCACTTTTTACCATAATCCCCTTTGTAAGTCTTGGTCCTCATTTCTCTCTCTGTAAAATTTTCAGAAAGTGATTTGATTATTCAAACTTTTAATTCTCTGGTTGACTGTTAGAATCTCTTGATATAACTGGCTTCTTATGACATCATGATAATTGAATTTTGGGAAATTCCATTAAACTACAATGTAATCAATTGCACATCATGGAAGATGAGCCACATAACACAGAGATGTCTGGATCTCTGAGTGATAAAATAATGAGGGGTATAGGATGGGTTTGTCTTTTCCCATGATGGGGCATTTCAAGATGAGGAAACACATTTTTAAGGTGAGAGGAGAGTGATTTTAAAAAGACACGAGGAGCAAGTGGTTCACATGTGGAATGAACTTCCTGATGGAGTGGGAGATATGGGTATAATTACAATGTTTAAGAGACATTTGGATCGGTTCATGCATAGGAAAGGTTTGAAGGGATATAGACCAGGAGCAGGCAGGTGGGACTAGTTTAGTTTGGGATTATGTTCAGCACCGACTGGTTGGACCAAAGGGTCTGTTTCCATACTGTATGACTCTATGACTGTATGCTTTTTTCAAAGTTGAGAGAATAGCAGCCTTGCTTCAGCACTGACAATAAATTCTGCGCCATTATCATTTTGAAATCTCTGGATATCTACTCGTTGGTGTTATATGCTAGCTAATGGATTTGTGCAAGTACTGTTGACCATTGTCTCTGTATTGTGTACTATGTCCAGTTTTATTTGGTAGTGGTCATTGGTGATATATCAGTGTAGCATGGACCTGAGCTGATACTAACCTAATTTGGCATCCTCACTTTGCAGTAATTCAATAAGAGCTCAATGGCAATCGACACATATTAGATACTCAATTACTAGTAATGTCTGTTCAAATATTAAATTCAAGATGAGACCAATCCTCAAGGATGGATATTCACTTTCTAAGCTTGGGATGAAGGGTGGGGGAGCAAATACACAGGCAGTAGTGTTATTGCAAAATTATTATGTCCTAATCTACTTGTAGCTTTCTTACTTGACTCCTTATGGAGTGATTCAATGACTACCCCAAATGAAATCTATTAATTCAAGACAGAAAATGAAATATTACTGATGGATTATCATTGGCCAATACTATTGGAGCATACAAGCTCAGTGTGTCAGGATTAGCATTCTCAGCTGGTCCATGCTTTATTCAAAGATAAAAATGTTATCAGATCTTAACATTCAAGGAAATGGCAAATATCCGTGATTCACCAAACAAATAATGTTATTTCGAAAATTCTACTCGATAGGCATATAAAAACATGACAGCAATATCTAAGAAGATGAAGGCAATGTGTGCACACAACAGAAAACAGATATGAGGTAGAACTCTAAGTATATTGGGAGAGGAAGCACAATTATGTTTGACACTAAATGGGAAAAGTGAAAGATCCACAAAAGATAAAAATTCTGATATATGTATGTAACTAGTTTAGTACATGAGTTAATCTAAACGTCATAAAGGAGAGAAGATTAAATGTACATGGGAACACTTCCTACAAAATTGATGGAAGGTTATCAGCACATAAGCATATTCAAAGAATCAAGCATAATGAATCTCATTTAACCACAGCCTCTTTTAACACAGTTTTCCATGGAAAGAAAACTTAGATTAGATTTTATTGTCACACATACTCAAGGAGAGGAGTACAGGAACACAGTGAAAAGTGTATAATGTTGCCACGCGTGGAACCAAGGTATTAAAAATCTAGGTGCAAAGTAGTAAGAGGAACAAGAGTTAAAAAGTTAACCATTACTTCATAGAATATGTAGAAAAAAAGGTAATAGTTAACATTAAAGTTTTTTGTAATTTAAACCAGGTAAATAAAGGAATAAAGTTAAAAGTTCGACAGTTTTTGATGAGTCCTCTGTTTATCTTGCTCTCCAGGATACATCAGCTTTCTGTTCTTGATGACGATGCCCCAGATATCGTCACTGCTGCTGCAAGTTCTGCCTCTCTGATCTTCCCCAATGCCTCGGCAGGACCCACTCACACACTGAACGGAGACACCGCCATGAGCCGCTAAGAGACCAGCCAACATATTGCCAAGCAGCGAGGTTGAGAGCCACTGAGAGACCAGGCCGAGACCAACCATGAACTGCCAAGAGACCAGTCCAGGACCCACTGTGAGACAAGGCTGGGACTTGCTATGGGGGAGGTGGACACCGAGCAGGGAAAAACACCAAAAGGGGGAAAATAAAGAAAAAGGGTGAGAAAAAGAGAAGGAAACAAGAAATAAACAGAAGGAGTGGAGGAGCTCCGGTTGGAGTGCCCTTCTCCAGCACCATTCAAACATGGAACTTCACCTCCATTCCACAATGTTTCAGTTTAGGAAAATTACAGACAATTATCATTGGTTCAGAATCCTTGCTGACAGCAGCTTATGTTTAATGCTGGAGTATGTAGACCAGTTTGTAAATCCCAAGATTATAACTTTTATCACTGAATATTGGAATTATACAGGCCCTTCTCTATCCTTGGATAAAGGATCTGTATTCATGTTTTTATGACGCTCCAGAATAATTAACAGGAATTTGAACTATATCCTTTCTCATTAAGTTAAACATTCTAGGGTTTCTGAGATCTGGTCCAGGAGGGCAGTTTACATTGATTGTTTCGTCAACATTATTTTGTCAATGCCCTGATGCTCCTAACCTAATAAACATGTCCAGGTGGACCCCAAGTCTAGGAGATGGCTCTCCACAACATTTTCATTAATAATGCTCAAATATTCAGAGAATTTCTTTCATGTTATTTTTCTGTCTTTGACAGTGTATTATATACTGACATTTTTGTGTGTTAGAAGTTCCTGAATAGAAATTTGGCTGCTCCTTTAAAAGCTAACATTGCAAAAGTAAAGTTGACATCGCTCCTTCTTTCCCCTGTGAAAGATGTCGGTCCAACATTGCTGTGCAATCTCAAAGGCGGACTGAGATCTGCTGCCTGAGATGCAGTGTGAATGGGTGTGTCAAGATCTCCCAGAACCAGGATTTTGAGTTCTGGTTTTTCAGAGGCAGTTGTTGCTGGGTTTGGAAGCTGCAGTGTATCTGTCCCTGCCACACTGTCTCTCAGCACAACAATCACCAGATGGGGTGTTCCCTTCCAGTCGGGGAACACTTCAGCGATCAGGGACATTCGGTCTCGGATCTTCGGGTGACCATCCTCCAAGGTGGACTTTGGGATAGGCAACAATGCAGAGTGGTCGAGCTTAGACTGATCACCAAGTTCGGTACCCACGGGAATGGCCTCAACCGGGACCTTGGGGTCATGTGACACTACGGGTGATACACTACACTACACACTCTCTGTCTCACACACACACTTATGCAGACCCTCTCTCGAACACATGCTATCTCTCATACACACCTCGCACTCATGCGCACACCCCCTCACAGGCTTATACTCCATCACACTCACACAACACACACTTTCTACAATGTGGAAACAGGCCCTTTGGCCCAACAAGTCCACATCCACCCGCCAAAGAGTACCCACCCACACCAATTCTACTCCACTTTTCTTCTTGTCTGATATCCCTGAACACTATGGGCAAATTAGCATGGCAAATTCACCTGACCTGCACACCTTTGGATTGTGGGACGAAACCAGAGCACCCAGAGGAAACCCACGCTGACACAGGGAGAATGTGCATTCTCCTCACAGACAGTTCCCGAAGCAGGAATCGAACTCAGGTCCCTGGTGCTATGAGGCAGCAGTGCTAACCACTGAGCCACCATGTCACCATACACGTCCCCACTGCACTTATATTGGCAGATACATTCTATATTGCTCAAAAAATGCACAATCTGCAGTAAGTCAATGCAGGCAGGCAATCCATGCAACATTTTGTCACTTCCACTTTGGCAATAGAACCAGTCTATTTGTTTATGGTTTTAAAAAATAAGATGCTGGTTGAAGTGGTTACTCCAACAGGCCGGGAGATTGGGATACAGACAGACTCTAATGTCACACCTTTAATGCATTGTCACTTTATTTTATAAAACCTGAAGTTATTTTGAGAATGTGATTTGAACAAGTTCTTGGATTTACATATTAATGAACCGAAACCTTCAACTCCTTCTAAAAGATGAAATACTTAACAGCAATCTCGGTTTGTTCAATATAGTGTTTCAGTTGCACTACACTGTAATCTTTTACTATAAATTGTGTGTTATGGTCCTGCTCCACAGCTACCTGATGAAGGAGCAGTGCTCTGAAAGCTAGTGCTTCCAAATAAACCTGTTGGACTATAATCTAGTGTTGCGTGATTTTTAATTTTGTCCACTCCAGTCCAACACCGGCTCCTCCACATCGTGTATTTTCAAGGAACTTAGATTTTAATCAAAAAGGAATTAACTACCCTTGAGGGCTGTTGAGGTTCAGTCATTGAATATATTCAAGGCTGAAACAGATGAAGTTTTAATCAGTAAGAGGATCATGAGGTATGAGAAAAATGAATTCATTAAATGGCAGTGCAACCTGATGGACTACATTTTTAAAGTTCTTTAACAGGATGAGGGTATCACTGGCTAGGACAGCTTTTATTGCCCATCCCTAATAGCCCAGTGGGCAGTTGAGAGTCAACCACTTTGTTGTGGGTCTGGAGTCACATTTAGGCCAGACCAGGTAAGGATGGTAGATTCCTTCCCTAAAGGATGTTAGTGAACCAGATGTTTTTTCCTGATAATTGGCAATGAATTTATAATAGTCATTAGATTCTTAATTCCAGATATTTATTGAATTCAAGTTCCACACTTTGCCATAGTGGGATTCAAACCCAGGTCCCCAGAGCATTAACTGGGTCTCTGGATTAACAGTGCAGGGACAGTAGCACTAGGCCATCACCTCCCCATGAGGCCTACTTCTGTTCCTACAGATTATGGGCTTCCCAGTGAGATGCCAATAACCATTTCCCCCTGAGGGAAGATATATTGAGGTTAATTGAGGAATCAGCTCAGACACATTTCACGTTAATTGTTCATCTCCTGTCCTGGTGAAGTAACCATCTCAACCAGCATTTTATTTTTTAAAATCATAATGCATCCTGACTCTGGACTAGTTTGGAGCATGGTTACAGTGTTTATCTGCTAAGATTTGGAGATGCTGGTGTTGGACTGGGGTGTACAAAGTTAAAAATCACATAACGCCAGGTTACAGTCCAACAGGTTTAATTGGAAGCACACTAGCTTTCGGAGTGTCGCTCCTTCATCAGGTGCTACCATCTGATGAAGGAGCGTTGCTCCAAAAGCTAGTGTGCTTCCAAAAAAACCTGTTGGACTGTAATCTGGTGTTGTGTGATTTTTAACTTTATCTGCTACGGTGGAGCTGACTCTTTCTTGACCCATCCTTCTAAGGTAGTTAATTTCAGAAAGTAGTCTGAATGAACATTGTCTAAAATTAAGTATGTTTCAGTTGTTGAGGTAACTCCTCTGCTCCAGTCTTTGGGGTGAGGCAAGTTATCAACAACAACTGCCATTTACAACATTATTAAACACCCAGATTTCATAATCAGAAAAATACAACTGATTTCCTTGCTAATTTTGATCAGTTAAATAAGCAAAGTTTTTTTCCCTGGGGTTGGGGAGTCCAGAACTAGAGGGCATAAGTTTAGGATGAGAGGGGAAGGATATAAAAGAGACCTATAGGGCAACTTTTCCACACAGAGCGTGATATCGGTATGGAATGAGCTGCCAGAGGAAGTGATGGAGGCTGGTACAATTGCAACATTTAAGAGGCATTTGGATGGATATATGAATAGGAAGAGTTTGGATGGATATGGGCCGGGTGTTGTCAGGTGGGACTAGATTGGGTTGGGATATCTGGTCAGCATGGATGGGTTGGACCGAGGGGTCTGTTTCCATGCTGTCCATCTCTATGACTCTATTTGGATTAGAAAGGATGTGCTGTGGACACAAGACCTTCACAGTCACATATCAATTAGCATTTTGTGTTTTCTAAGTACCTCAGCATATTTGTAAACATTAGAAAAACTAAAATAGTTTACTAGTTTTATTATAACCATTAGTTATGTATAGCTTCCTGTTAAAAGTACTGAAGACCAACAATGCATTGATAGAAATCTTCAAGATTTAACGTATGGGCCAAATGTGGCTCACTGACTCCATTCAAATATTGTGTGTTTGCATCCATCGCTGTGTTGGCAGGACTAGTTTGGAGCCTGAGGTGCTTGTACTTTTCAGAGAAAGGTGACACATTAAAATTTCAGTGTAACCTTTAATCACCCTACACTTCCCTTCACAGATGCTGTGCCTGACTTAGATTACTTACAATGTGGAAACAGGCCCTTCGGCCCAACAAGTCCACACCGACCCGCCACCCACCCAGACCCCCTATATTTACCACTTACCAAACACTACGGGCAATTTAGCATGGCCAATTTACCTGACCAGCACATCTTTGGACCGTGGGAGGAAACCGGAGCACCCGGAGGAAACCCACGCAGACACGGGGAGAACGTGCAAACTCCACACAGTCAGTTGCCTGAGTCAGGAATTGAACCCAGGTCCCTGGCGCTGTGAGGTAGCAGTGCTAACCACTGTGCCACCATGCTACCCACTTGCTGAGTGCTTTAGATTTTCTGTAGTTTAGCTCCATTTAGCAATAGCCTTTGACTAACAATCAGTCTTCTGGACTTAGAAGGAAACAGGGAGAAAGTGAGGACTGCAAATGCTGGAGATCAGAGACAAGAAATGCGGTGCTGGAAAAGCACAGCCGGTCAGGCAGCATCTAAGGAGCAGGAGAGTCGACATTTCGAGTGTAAGTCCTTTATCAGGAATGCGGACGGGGGCTCAGGGTGCTGAGAGATAAATGGGAGGGGGTGGGGCTGGAGGAAAGGTAGCTGGCAATGCGATAGGTAGGCTAAGGTGGGGGGGAAGGGTGATGGTGATAGGTTGGAGGGGAGGATGAAGCGGATAAGTGGGAAGGAAGATGGACAAGTAGGACAGTTCAAGAGGGTAGTGCCGAGTTGGAGAGTTGGATCTAGGATAAGGTGAGGGAGGGGAAATGAGGAAACTGGTGAAATTGACATTGATCCCATGTGGTTGGAGGGTCCCAAGGCAGAAGTTGAGGCATTCTTCCTCCAGTGGTTGGGTGGCTACAATTTGGCGGTGGAGCAAGTCCAGGACTTGCAGAGGGTCCTCAGATCAAAGAGGTAGCCATGGGCACCCACATGGGCCCCAGCTATGCCTGCCTCTTTGTCAGGTAAGTGTCTATCTTCCACAGCTACACTGGGCACCATTCTCCACCTTTTCCTCCGTTACATTGATGACTGTATTGGAGCCACCTCGTGCTCCCACGAGGAGCTTGAATAGTTCATCAATTTCACGAACACCTTCCATCTTGACCTCAAGTTCACTTAGAGAGCATCTCAAACACTTTCCTCCCCTTCCTGGACCTCGCCATCTCCATTTCTGGTGACCAACTCAACACAGACATCTACTTTGAACCCACAGCTACCTGCACTACACCTCCGCCCACCGTGACTCTTGTAAAAACGCTATCCCTTCATTCCAATTCCTCTGCCTTCACCACATCTGCTCCCAGGAAGACCAATTCCACTCCAAACTATTTCAGATAGCCTCCTACTGCAAGGATCGCAATTTCCCCTCACATGTGGTCAATAATGCCCTCCAGCACATCTTCTCCACTTCCTGTACCTCCACCTTTGTACCTCACCGCACCAAGTGCAATGAGGACAGAACCCCCCCCGCCCCCCAGTCTTCACCTTCCACCCTACCAACCTCCTCTGCATCACATCATCCTCTGCTATTTCCGCCACCTACAAACGGACCCCACCACTAGAGATATATTTCCTTCCCCACCCATATCTGCGTTCCGCAGAGGCCATTCCCTCTGTGACTCCCTTGTTAGGTCCACGCCTCCCACCAACCCATCCTCCATTCCCGGCACCTTCCACTGCCACCTTTGCACTCACACCTAGCCCCCCCCACCTCCATCCAAGGCCCCAAAGGATCCTTCCACATCCGACAGAAATTTACCTGTACTGCCACACATGCCACCTACTGTGTCTGTGTTCTCAGTGTGGTCTCTCTATGTTGGGAGGACAGGATGCCAACTTGCAGAACGTTTCAGAGAACATCTCTGGGGTACGTGCACTAAACAAACCCACCGCCCTGTGGCTGAACACTTCAAATCCCCCTCCCATTCCGCCAGGACATACAAGTCCTGGGCCTCCTCCACCTCCAAACTCTAGCCACCCAATGACTGGAGGAAGAACTCTTCATCTTCTGCTTTGGGACCCTCCAACCACATGGGATCAATGTTGATTTTACCAGTTCCTCATTCCCCTCCCTCACCTTATCCCAGATTCACCCCTCCAACTCCTTACCACCCTCTTGAACTGTCCTACTTGTCCATCTTCCTTCCCAACTATCTGCTCCACCCTCCTTTCCAACCTATCACCAACACCCCTACCTCCATCTACCTATCGCATTCCCAGCTACCAGATCCTTAGCCCTACTCCCCCTCCCATTTAACTCTCAGCCCTCTTGTCCACCACCCCCACCATTCCTGATGAACAGCTTATGCTCAAAACATTGACTCTCCTGCTTGTTAATGCTGCCTGCCTGACTGTGCTTTTCCAGCACCACACATTTTGACTTAGAAGGGCAGGGAAGGAAGGAGGAATGGGGGTGTGGATTGGGTCATTTTAAGTAGCTGAAACTGGGAATTTTCTAAGAATCAAACAATGTGGATGTGTCTTGGAAGGACGAAGAGATAGAGTTGCCTACAATGGTGGGAGGGAAATAGAACAGACTTAGATGAAAACTCAGCAAGTCACAGCGAAGACAATAAGACACAATGAGTGGAAAGGAAAAGCAAAACAGATACAAATTCTTTTGTAGCTATGAAACTTGGGTTTTTGTAGTGGTGCCGAGAAGGGCATGATTTTAAGAGCACAAAAGCTTTGTGTTTTATAGTACAAGTTTTTTTTTGACAAGTATGATTAAGTCCTCTTCACTTTTCTGAATGAGCACAGCTCCAAACTCTCAAGGAACTTGGCACCATTTGGAGCAAAGCCCAGTTGATTGGCATCACACACACCACCTTCAAAATTCCCTCCCTTCATAACTGACGTACAGTAGCAGCAGTGTGCACCATCTCCGAGATACACCACAACAACTCACTGAGGCTCCTGTGGTAGCATTTTCCAAAACCATGAATTCTACTAGTTTGTCGTTTTATTCCACTTTGAACATCACTCAGATTCTGTTGTTCTTGCAGCCTTTTCAGTTTCCTGTATAGACAATGGAGTTTGAATGAGATGAGACTGAAGATATTGTCTTTTTTGAAAAAGACCATGCCTTCAGATTTTATACCTGTTGTCATGATAATGTTACTAAACTCTTCACTCTACACCTGGAGTTTACAAGTTCTTGTGTTTTTCTTATGGGTTGTTCTCTATATTTCCTTCTCTGTCATTGTCATTTGATGTAATATTTGGTTTTCATTCTGCTTCAACAATGGAACTGATGTTCTTGACCTTCAGCCCATAAGTAACTCTGCTGGCAAAATCTGTTATTTAAGGATGTTACTCCATAACTCAGCAAAGCTAAATCCCAATCACTGTTACTCTTAGTCATTAACATTTTAATGCTTTACCTCTCTCAGCTTCTTCAACAACCTTTAGGTGAAGAGAGAGAACTAGCAATGTGACTGATTTCATTGTCTTGTGCAAATATTTTGAATTGAATTCAGGAAATGTGGACTATTTTTAAAGACAATTATTTTGGAAAATCATGAATTGAAAATGTAGTCTTTATTGCTCGTATGACTATTCCAGCTGTCACACCGTGGAATCGGGCAGCTTCTAACCATCTAGGATAATCCACTGTGATCAAGTAGACTTTTCCTGTTAAGGGATCAAGTCACAACATTTGCCAAGGCCAGTTTGGGAATAGAGATTCTGTTGGCATTTTAATTGCACGAGCATCACAGGACAATATGAAGTCTTCAATTATTTTGGAAATTCTTGCCCACTGGACAGATAATTGTGCATGAGTGCTAGGCTTCACTATTCCCAAGTGAACACTGTGGATTCTATGAAGAATGTTTTCCCTCAGAGATGTAGGTATTATTAATCGCTGGGTACTCAAGAGAAGATCATTCACTACTGGAAGGTGTTTACTCTGCTCATGATACTTTCTTTCAAATTGATTGTTTGGATTATATCTTCACCGACCTCTTGGCAGAACTGCCTATTACCCTGCCGTACAACGATGCTGGACCCTACTGCACTCTGGGATGTGTGAACCTGCTGCTTTGAGCCTTTGGTATTCAATTCTGATGTTGTTTGAACAATGACAACTTGAGTGGTGCTGCCATCTCTGCAGCTTTTCTGATTGCCTCTCTCCAAGGTAAATCTTCTTACTCTAACACTGACAAAACCTTCTTCTAACTTTTCTCAGTGGGATTTTGTTGATGGCACCAACCACAGAAGAATATTGATTCAAAAGGAAAAGAAGAGGGTAAACGGGTTCTGTCTGGGATTGACAGATGCAGAGTCATTTTTGGAAGCTGTAGGACTGCTGTTGTCTTTATAGTCTCTTCTTGTTTTCTGTCCAGTGTTCAATGTTCTGAGAAAATAATCCCAGTCAATAAGAAATAAGTGAATAGTTTTTTATATATATATATATAGTCATTCCCTGTGAACAACTCATTATCCAAGGATTGCATGGAGGCTTGACATCTATTATTTAAAACTGGTTTTTGAACTGGCAAATTACAATTTCCTCTTTTTAAAAATTTATTCCTTAACTGTGTCTGTTTGTCTGTATTTGTAGGGGGTAATGATCAAAGATGTTTTGGTTTAAATTGTAGATAGCAGATTACCTTGTTGTTTTGCGTTGTCCTGCTAAAGTTACAGCATTAATAACCAGTTGTTCACTTGTTATATAAAATGACTTGGAGGAAGAAATGAATATACTGTGGCCAAATTTTCAGACACACAAAGTACATGGAAAGGAAGGTTGCAACAGTTAACAGGAAGGTACAACAGTTAACTATGAAATTGATAGGTTAAGTAAATGGGTAAAAAGTTGGCAAATGGAGTATTATATGGAAAAATGCGAAGTTGCTCATTTTATAAGGAAAACAAACAATAGAATATTATTTAAAAAGGGGAAAAACTGCAGAAAATTGCAACACAAGGGGACTTGGGAATACCAGCACCCAGAACGCTAGCATACAGGTGCAGCAGGTAATCAGGAAGGCTAATTGAATATTGGCCTTTATTTCAGGAGGTTGGCGTGTGAGAGTAAGGGAGTCTTCCTGTAACTGTATAAAGTGCTACTGAAATTACAACTGGAATACTGTGAGCAGTTTTGGTTCCTTTATTCAAAGAAAGATATCATTTCACTGGAGACAGTTCAGACAAAGTCCACTAGGATGATCCCTATAGATATGCAAGGATTGTCTCACGAGCAAAGGCTAAGCAGGTTGGGACTTTACTCACTGGAATTTAGGAGAATGAGAGGTGATCTCATTGGAACATCTAGCATTCTTAAGGGGGGGGCGCTTGACAGGGTCAATGTGAGAAGGTATTTCCTCTCACGTGAGAGTGTCAGATCAGAGGGCCTAGGCTCATAAGTAAAGGGGTGCCAATTGAAGACTGAGATGAGGAGGAATTTCTTCTCCCAGAGGGTTTTGAGTATTTGGAGCTTTTGCCACAGAAAGCTGTGACGGTAGAGTCCTTGTCTATATTGAAGGCTGAGGTAGATAGATTCTTGACCAACAGAGGAATCAAGGGTTTACAGGGAAAGGGCAGGAAAGTGAAAGTGAGGCATGTCACATTCACCATGACCCTAATGTTTCACGGAGCGGGCTCAAGGGGCTGAAAGGCCTAATCCTGTTCCTGATTCTTATGGTTTAATGGTCTGCCAGATGAGGCCTGCTCTCTGACTCTGAGCACTTGTTGATGTACCCAGTTTTGGTAACATATGCTGTCAATCAACTGTCTGAAACATTTTGACCAAAAACACTGGGATAGCTTCTTTGATGGTCCCTTGTCCATCTCCATGTGAAGGTCATTTTCATTCCTTCCAAGAACAAAAACATCTTATTGCACTCATAACAGGCACCTTGTAATTTTTTTATATGTTTGCAGAAAGCTAGTTGCTGCTGTAACACAGTTAAATGAGGTCTCATGCTACACAGGAAACAATAAATATGGAATACCAATGCAACACCACTTTAAAGGGAACCTCAATTTCAAACATACTGTTGGATGTAAACATGCTGAGAAGGTTTGGTGGTAGGTCTTACAAAGGGCATTTTATGGGTACCCCTTACAAACCCACCAATTCTTCCCCTTGTGTCTGACTTATGCCAATATATAATGAACACTAAGTGCTGTTCAGTCAAGGTATTCAGTTTTTTTAAAAAATATAGACATTTGCACACGTACTATTACGTAGTTATTGCAGTATGTGTTGACCAACTGATTATGTTACAAGACTAGTATTTCAGAACACTGAATTAATCATTTTGAATGAATAAACTCAAATCAGCTCAAATCCTATCACACTGGCTGCAGAATTTAAATTCAGCTAATTAAATAAATCTGGAATAAGAAGCTCGTATCAGTCATCATGACCATGAACTTATCAAATTGACATTTCAAAATCCAATTAGCACAATAATGTCGAGAATTAATAACTTTCAGGAAGGAAACCTACTCTCCTGACCCAGTCTGACTTGTATGTGCCTCCAGACTCTCAAAAATAACCCCTGCAGTAGCTGAGAAATTTACTAAGTTGTCTAAGCATGAGCAATAAATGCTGGCCTTGCCAGTGTCACCACACATCCTCAAAAAACTTAAATACAAGTGCTCTTTCTTTTGTATTAGAGCAAACACAATGGAATAAATTAGATTTGGAAATCAATGAATAGACAAAGTCATTCCTGTAGTGACATCTCCCTCTTGTGGCTATTGTCAATCAGAGGGTTCAGTATTTTGAACAAGTTTATTGCAGTTCATAGCTGAATGAATAAAAAGTAGATTTATCCAAAAATATACAATGATTCCACTCAAAATTTCTCTTGCAAATAGCATAATTAAAGAAAGTATAATTGTTTTTTCTGATGCAAGGACATGAGCTCCCCTCCATAGCGATTCAACTCCATTTTTATATTACGATGGAAGGTGTGTGATTTATATATATTAAAATATTTACTTAAGTGTTTAGATTTTGAACAAATGACATTTGGGGGTTTTGGTCTGTATGCATTAGTGAGACTAATGATTAACTTGTCAGTCTTTCAGGAGATTTGATTTTTATAAACCAGTATGACCCTCCTAGAATGATAATGCAAATTTGTTTGAACTGAGTTTTATCATCAGAGAAAATAAACATTAAAAAGCATCAGCTTATTCTTGTGTATAAGAATTGCAAATTGATTTTCTTTTAAAAGCAAAAAGCCCATAGATTGGATAGCTTTTGGGTTCAGTTTGCAGCTGAGTTGGTTAAAGTCAAATGAAAGAACTATTTATTCTGGAGAAAGAAATTAGTTCAGACTGATGAAGAAGTTGGATGTCTCTGTGTCAGGGTTTTAGTATCAGGCCAGAAGTGTTTGGTTGAAAGAGGTTATTTGAAACTGAGAATGTTGAAATTCTTTTGGATGAATAATCAAGCAGAATAAGCTTTTTCATTCTCAAGACAAGGAATTGAAGGAATGATGTTCAACCTAAAGATGAGAGAGCAGGGAACTCTCTCTGGGACTGGAATCTTGTAAAGTAATAGATTGAAGATCGATTGGACTGTTCTTTGAACATGTTTTCAAGTTGTGTTATATGTAAATTCCTGTTTTATAGTTCAAACCAGATTTCTAGCACTGCATGCCTGTGGTTCAGTAAAAGCTCACATCTTATCTGGGGTCATAACAATGTCCTACTTTCCAGCTACATTGATTTATTTAGGATTTGGAGATGCTGGTGTTGGATTGGGGTGTACAAAGTTAAAAATCACACAACACCAGGTTATAGTCCAACAGGTTTAATTGGAAGCACACTAGCTTTCGGAGCAACGCTCCTTCATCAGGTGATTGTGGAGGGCTTGATCGTAATTCTTAATTTTGTGATTTTTAACTTTGATTTATTTAGGGTTCTGAGATGAGAAACAGCTTGAGTTTTTTTGAAGCCAAGGAAGGAGATAGAATTGGTGGTGAAAGAACCAAATTTCTGATGGGGACAGAAACCAATTCTTCCCAAAATTTAATTGGAGGAAATTGCAGTTTATCCAGACATTGGATAAGCAGGCTGATAACACAGAGAGGAGCTGAGAGTGGTGGTGATGATGGGTGAGGTACAAGGGGATGTCGTCAGCAAATAACTGAGGCCTGACATCACACCTTTGGATGATGTTGGTGAGAAATTGCAGATTATTATTCTTGCTCCTTGAACGTAGCCTGTAGTAATTACATGGTCATGGCAAATGTGTGGTAATTTCAGGTACAGTAAAAGTCAAAATTTGTGTTGTCATATATTCCAGGACTATAATCCTTTCTGCTGGAATCCATAGTATTGTTGTTAAAGTCACAAACCCCTGAAAACACGAATACCATGTGAAATTCCAGCAGAACTCACCACACAAGGAAGAGTGCTGCAAAGACTTATGACCCTCAGATTTGTTTTTGCAGATATGGGCTTTGGTAATGCTGGAGGGGCTTCAGAAAAAGATTCATCGCAATGCTGCTGAGAATGGAGGGCTTGAGATATAGAAATAGACTGGAAATGCTGAGTCTTCTTTCACTGGAGTGAAGGAGGTTGAGGGGTGACCTTATTGAGGTTTATAATGTCATGAGGGGCATATGTAAATTGAATGACAAGGGTCCTTTCTTTTTGGTGAGGGGGCATACTTTTAAGGGGAGAGGAGAAAGATTGAAAAAGAACATGAGGGGAAATGTTTTTGCACAGAGAGTGGTTCGTGTGTGGAATGAACTGCCAGATAAAGTGGTGGATGCAGGTACAGTTACAATGTTAATGCTTAAGTTTGGAGGGATATGGGCCAAGTTTTGGCAGGTGGGATTAGTTTAGTTTGGGAGCATGGTCAGCATAGACTAGTTGGACGCAAGAGTCTGTTTCTGTACTAGATATGATTCTATTAGGCACACTGGGGTAGATTTCATTTCAGGAAAGGAGATTGAGAGGAGACATGATCGGTAGGCATAAAATTATGGAGCGAGTTGATAGAGTAGACAGGAAAGGACTTTCCCTTGATGAAGGAATTAATAATCAGAGGGCTTTGATTTAAGGCAAAAATCAGAGTGTTTGGAAATGTGAGGAAAACAAATTCACCGAGAGTATTGGGAACCTGGATTATTGTCTGTAAAGATGGAAAAGGCAGAAACCATCAACATCTAAAAGTATTTAGATGTGCTCTTGCAATACCTAGATTATGGGCCAAATGCTGGACAATGGGATTAGATTAGTTGGATGGTTGTTTTAACTGAAGAGGCTTTGACTGTGCTGTAGTTCTTTATGACGACTCTGTGAGCATCCCTTGTTATGACAGTGACTTTTCCTATTTTTCCCAAGACAAATATTTTACACATCCACTTTAATATACAACTTATGAGTAGGCCATTTGGCCCTTCAAACCTGCTCTACCATTCAGTATGTTCATGGCTGATTCTCCTATCTCTGTGCCATATTCTTGCTTTCTCCCCATATTCCTTGATACCTTAATATCTAAAGTAAAACTATATCTTTCTTGAATATGTTCAGTGACTTGGTAGATTTCCACAGGTTCATTACCCTTTCGAGTGAAGAATTTTTCCTCATCTCATTTCTCAGTGTCTACCCCATATCATGAGATTATGTCTCTGATTCGAGACTCCCCAACCCAGACAACAATCCTTCTGTATTAAATCTGTCCAGCCTGGTTACAAGTTTGTATATTTCAATCTAAATCCCCTCTCATCCTACTAAACTCCAGTGCGTACAAACCCAGTTGAACCAATCTCAGAAGAGATTCCTGTGATCCCCAGCAACAACCTTGGAATTACCAGCTGCACTCCCTCTATGTATTTAAGTTGGGACACCAAAACTATGTGCAATACTCCAGGTGTTTCAAGATCCTTCAGGATCTTGTACGTTTCAATTGAGTTGCCCTCTTGCTCAATCCCAGTAAATACAAACCTAATGTCCAACATTTTCCTGTTAAGAAGACAATTCTCTCATTTCAGATATTAGTCTGGCAAACTTCAAAACTGCTTCCAACACATTTACATCTTAAGTGAGGAGACCAATACTGTATACATTAATCCAGATGTAGTCTCAGTGGCCCTGTTAATTGAAACAAATCTTCCTATCTTTTATTCAATTTCCTCTGCAATAAATGAAAGTGTTTTATCTGTGTTTTTACTTATTTGCTAAAACAACACAGTAAGGTTTTTCAAATTATACAACAGGTCACAGAGATCCTTCCACACCTCCAGGCTGGACAATCTTGCCAACATTTAGAAAAATTGCTTTTCTTTAATGCTTCTTGCCAAAATGGACAATTCCATTTTTCTATTATACTCCATTTTTACAGATCTTTGCCATCTTAATCTACCCCTATGTAGCCTATTAATGCCATCTTCAAAATGTACTTTACTACCAATTTTTGTTGGGTGATTTGCAAGTTGAGCAACCTTCAGTCTCTTCATCCAGTCATGTATATAAATTGTTGCTTGAGACCCCAGCACTGATACCTCTGCATACCATTCATCATCATGTGTTCCAGAAGTGGACCCATTTATCCCTGCTGTGTTTCTTGATGGCTACTAATGCCAATAGGTTGTTTCCTATGCCATGAGACTTTATTTGTCACAATAACCTTTATTATGGCACTTTATTAAATGGATTCTGGAAATCTAAGTACAGTGCATCCACCTTTATCCACAGCACTTCTTTAAAGAACTACAATAAATTATTTAAACATACTTTTCCATTCACAAAAACATATTGTACGTCCCCGATAACCTTTTTTCCAAAGTGTCTTTGATAATTCTTTTAATGAGGGCTTCAGACATTTTCCCTAAGACTCTTTTTTTTGGTTTAGGAAAAGAGGAAGGGAAAAATCACTTATCTTGAACCTGCCAGTACACTCGCACAGTTCTTATGAACTAAGGTGCTCACTAGATTGGCCCCATTGTCAGAGAACTGTATCTTGTCATCTCTGCTCCAAACTGAAAACTATCATCTCAATAAGATACCAGAGATATGCTGAGGAGCAGCAGAGTCGAGGTTTCTATCCTCACCCTTTTCAACTCTGACTTCTCCAGCATCTGCAGTCCTCCAATTTTCTACAAGAAATCTGTTGCAATTTTCAACTCAGCTGAAATGTCATTCTCATGTTGGAGGAGTGGGAGTGTGTGTGGGCTGGAGGAGGGCACATTGTTCAATAATTTTAAATACAAGCATCTCCAAATAATATAGTATTATAATAACCATTCCATTTAATTGTTAAAGTGTGATGGATACTCAAATAAAATAGTAGTTTGAACTCTTCACATTCTTTCATCTCTCTGATTAAAAATACACGAGTTGGTTAGCTTTACAAAATCCATGCATTTGAAATACCCAATGGATAAAAATATCATTTTACTTTGTATCATTTAATCTCTTAGGAGATCCTAAGATGCTTCACTGTGAAGGAAATAACTCCTAAAATTTAGGTACTGGCAAAAAATACCAAATTATCTCGTACAAAAAGTCTTATGGCATATAACTTCAAACTTTTAATGAAGAAACACAAAGAAATCAGACCTCACTCGCCCCTTCAGCTGAAACTGTAAATGTAACGTTTTCTTTTTCAAAATAATGACATTTGCTTGGATGAAACATGAAAATTCAGATATTTTCGATCAACATCTCGGAAAATGAAAGAATACTAAATCATTTAGGTACTTTTTTTAAAAGGCCACAGCAGACCACTTTATTTTTAGTTGCAATCACTTTCACTTAGCAGTTCTGAAATACAATCCTTAGATGTTGCAGTCCAGTTAATAATTACCCTGAATATGGACATCCTGTCATCTATTTGTGGCATTGAGTTGGTAAGGATAGTTCTGGATGTCACTCAGATTGTTGAAATTTTGGTTATTGTTCAATTTTCTCTCCCTGTTTGTTGATGGTGTAAGGTCCCATTGGCACCATCAGGCCTCTGGTAGCTCACAGTGTTATTCATTGTCAAGTGGATTCTGCCAGATTATTCAAATGCGGAGAGCAAAACTGATCATATTTTCATTCTCTGTTTGTCCACGTTCACAAACTTTCTCCTGACGACAATCACTGCCAATAACCGCCTCCCCCCAACCTTTCCTTGACCCATGAAAAGTGAAACCAATTATAAACCGTCCAAACTACTGATTCAGAATGTGGCTAAATGAAAACAAACCAAGAACACAGTCGGAGATATTTTAACCAGAGTAAGTTCGTGGTGCATTGGGCAATGTGTTTACTTACTACAGTAAGAAATATGGTTTAGTCAGTTCAAAGACCTCTCCAATTTCAATTTTGAAACAATAACCCAACCTTGCGGCTATGTTACAAGTGGATTTCAAAGTCAACATGCCGCAGCGGGACAACATCCTCACATCTACACTCAAAAAAAACCATCCATCTCAAGGGAGAGTGTTCCTGCTTCCTAAAATTGCTGACAATCTTGAATAGGGAACCTTTATCTTTGGTGCATGTATCTCATACAATATTAATGTAAGAAAATGGTTTTGGGAAGGTATGAAAGAAGAGACTCTAAATCATCTAATTATAAAAAAAACTAATCATCAAATTGATTCCAAAATGCAAATTCACTGAAACTGCTAGTTTAACATGGCATCAATTGTAGCTGTTAATGAATACATTCTAATCATTGTGGTGATCAATTAAGTTTCACCTTCTCTGAATGATTCCCCTAACTTGGAAGTTAAATCCCGTCCACCGCTTCAACTAATATGGCTTTTGTGTTTTGCTGGTTGTACACTGTTAAAATATTGTGGGCTAAAACTATTACAGAGCTCCAACAAGTCCCTCCTCAATGGACAGAGCAAATGAATCCAGTTATTTCGACAGACCTTTTATATCACAGAGATGCCTCAGTACCTTTATATAACTGATGAGTTTCCTCTTGTGCCAACACATATAGAAATCAGAATTTGAAGAGTTTTTCTCTCATCAACTACAACCCTCTCACCAGCAATGAAATGGTATTTGCTTAGTTTATGTATTTGACTGATCCCATAAAATGGAAGTAACAAATCTTATAAAAAACAACAAAGATCACTTTATATTTTGTTCAATCTGCACCATGTGAGAAAAGGACTTGAACGAAAGCCTACAATCAGGAGAATTACATTGCATCTGAAATGACAGTCAGAAAGATGACACTTTCTTTACAAAGAATGTAGATATGCAAACACCATTTTGCTACACAAACACAATTTAATTCCTGAGACAGTTCTCAGTCTATATTCAGGATGCCAATACAGCATCACAGAATAAAATAAATTCAAAGCAGTTGGGGTGGACTAAAACAAAAACCATGGGGTCAATTGTAACTGGGGAAGGGTGTTGTGTGGTAAGGAAACCTCCCTTGGGAAGCTAAGCATAAAGTTCCAGTTTAATTTGAGTAATTGGCAGGAATGATGCCAGGATGGAGTAAGGGAATGGACTCCTACATAAAATTAGAACAATGATGAGGGTAGTAACTTGCATCAGTGCTAGCAAGCACAGGCAGGGCCAGAGATAAGAGACCCAAGGGCTTTTTGTCCAAACTGATAGGAACACTCCTGTCTATTCTGCACAAAAAATTACTTTTGGAAAGTTATTGTGGCCTCTTCTGGCCGCTCCAGGGCATAGTTTGTTGGATACGTCAAGCTGCAACACTCTTGTGCAAAATATGCACTTTATTTTGCAAAGTAGACGGCTCGGCAGATAGTGGATGTCAGTCGATGCAGCAAGAGCCTGCTATGCAGATGAGCTTTCCCAAATTAACAAAGACAAAATGTTCTAATTACATTCAGAATTTAAAATTGTATTTGCAACGGAAGTTTTTTTCAGAGGGCAAGAACAGCCACACTCAAACTGTAATAACACAGTTTTATTCCTCACTATTCCAGCTGCACTTGGCTCCTGGTAATACAGAGGGCACACCAAACAGTTTTAAAAAAGTTTTAAAGAGATTGCGCACACTATTGGTAATAAAAGATAGCCAATTCTCTTTTAAGAAAAACTCAAACAGTCAGTACCATGCAGGGTTGAAGTCCAGAAAACCTCGCAGACACCGGTCAATTTACAAACCAGTCATCTGACCTCATTCAATCAAATAAGTTCCATTAGAAAAAATTCATGCAAAGTTCCTGATTTAGCAAGTGGCAGATTCATCTTTTGTTGGATGTTAACAATAGGTATCTGTAAGTTAATTAGATATGTTTACCTGGACAGATTTTATTTTAGATGTTTGGTGTGGTTAAATATGATCGATCAGAACTGTTGTAATGGGATCATTTTTGTGGACCTTTACATATAACAGTTCAGCAAGTGTGAGATTGCATAGTGATGGCTACCCAGCTCAATGAGTTCTTAAGTCTCAATTGTAATATCCAATGGGTGATGGCTGGTGGGGCCAGTCACCTTCCCCACTGGAAGGGGAAAGGCTGATCTAGACTGGTAGCAGCAGAGACAACCTCCTCTTTGTCTTGGCTGCTCTGAGCATCAATTGCTTCATATAATTTTTTAAAATGCATTTAATAGATTCGTTTTGTTGCACATGGAGTTGATTCGGGCCAAGACGATGAAAATATTATGAAAGACATCTTCGCCAGACAAAAAGGCAATCACCTGCCCAAAAAAACACCCTGCAGCACTCAGGCTGAATAATTAAGGCTTTGGAGGGCTTATGACAATCATCAATGCACACGAGAAACACTGAAAGAAATCAATCTGAAAAAAATCCCTTTAATGGAAGTGCAAACTGGTATAGACATTCCTCATGATGTTCCTGCAGAGACAGTTCAGGAAAACTGCATTTTTGATACACATAGATCGGTTCATCTGGGCAATCTGCAGAGAACACTGATGTAATGGTCTAGTTCACTGAAACCTACATATATACCTCAGGTAGTATACAGGCTTTATTTTGTGAAGGAACACGTGCCATATTTGTTATCTGCAGTCCTGGATGAAAACTTTACAGTGTAAACACAATTATTTTATCGCCATGTTACAGTGTTTAGTTTTAAATTATGTTTTAAAATATATCAACTGCACCTGTGAGATAAACATGGCACCAAAGCACTCCCCCTTACAGCAACGTCACGGTGACAAGTTGGGATATCTATAGGCATTGACACTTGCAATGTGGCACTGTAAACAGCAGAGAAAGGGCTGCCAGGTAATGGACTGAAGAACCTGGTGGAGGCACAGCTCTGCTTCATCTCACAGGTATACATCAGTGACACAGCAGGTCTCTGCACCCATATTCGGACAAAGCCAAACACCAACAGCTTGTATCATGCTACGTAATTGTACTCGTCTGCTGAGGTCTGGCTACGCTCGATATATTGTTTGTCAATGAGGACTTCAATGCACTTCTTGATCATGCTGATACTAGGGTTGAACCTTGCTCTTGATTGGCTGATTACCTGTTAAGAAAAGAACAAATATTAGGAAGTCTTCATGAAAAATAATCCCTCTGAAGAGATAGCAGAGAGGTAATTTTGAGAAGAAAATGCTGACTATGAACAATAAGTCAATTAATGTCTGAATAAAAACATTTTTTTGCATTAAAATGGTGATCTTCATTTCTCTTTTTACACTGACTGGCTGACTGTCTGTTTCTGTTATCTTCTCATTTTTACCTTTGCTTCAGGTTTAACCCTCTAGAGATTAATTTCTTAAGGAAAAATATTGAATTTTATCTTGTGCCTTTCATGATCACTGCTGCCTCACAATGCCAGGGACCCCGGTTCAATTCCCACCTCGGGCAACTGTCTGTGTGGAGTTTGCACATTCTCCCAGCTGTCTGCATGGGTTTTCTCCGGGTGCTCTGGTTTCCTCCCACAGTCCAAAGATGTGTAGGTTAGGTGAATGCCATGCTAAATTGCCCGTAGTGTTAGGTGGATTAGTCAGGAGTAAATGTAGGGAAATGGTTGGATGGATTGCTCTTCGGAGGGTCGGTGTGGACTTGTTGGGTCAAAGGGCCAGTTTCCACACTGTAGGGATCTAATCTCAACCTCAGGACATCCCAGAGTGCTTTATAACCAAAGATATTATTTTGTAGATTCTGAGGAAGGGTCACTGGATCTGAAACGTGAACTCTGATTTCTCCTCACAGATGTTGCTCGACCCGCTGAGTTTTTCCAGCAACTTCTATTTTTGTTTTACAGTATCTGCAGTTCTTTTAGTTTTTAGTTTGTAGTGTGGTTTCTGTTTTAACGTTGTGAATTATAGCAGCCAACATGTACAATGCATGATCCCACAAACAGGAAATAGATTTTGGCAGTAGTTTTCTTTTTAAAACTTTGCTAAATCAGGGCTTTCGCTATTTACATGATCAACACAATGTGACTTAGAATGAGAGGAAACAAGTGTGTGGCTGTAATTCTCAGTCTCAGTTGGACCATCGGGCCCACGGCCCAACACTTGTGCCAGGGGCTTGCTCACCTTAGGAAAACAAAAACTAATGAGTTAACTGCAGCTGTATTGCACACCTCCCCAACACAAGTTCAGCGTGTCACTAATAAGAGTTAAAATTGGTCTTACTTCCCAGATATTTGGCATCAAAAGAATACGTATAGAAGGAAATTGTGAACAGAGTGTGTAACTAATTCACAATTAGTTTCCTTTCAGGAAGAACATGAACATTAGTGAAAAACACATGCTGAACAAAATTACTATCTCTATGAAAATTAGGGTGGATTCTTCATGAAGTGTGTAACTGTGCATCTACTATGCAGAGAATGCACCAGGAATTAAAATCAAGTAACTAGTGATTATCTTGGGAGGAATACATATTTTATGAGTTGAAAAACACAAATTGATGGCACAAGGGTCAGAATTGATGATCATCATTCGTCACAGCTAGTCATATCCATCACAGCTAATCAGAAACTACATGGATTTGCTTTCTGCTCACCTGACAGGAGTAATGGAGTATTACAGGGTTTCTGTTGAAAATGGTTTTGGGTGGACATGTCAATTTATTAACCCAAGGTGTAGAATGTCAGTGCCCTGGAATGGAACACTTGTCCTACTTTTTCAGCCAGTTCTTAAGCACTGCTTGGTGGATTTATAGCAGTTTAAATAAAGACTTCAGCGACTTTATTCAGTCTCACAAATATGCTTTGATTCCAAATGCATCAACTACTTTCGAGCTGTGCACTTACCTGGAACACATATGGATCTGCTTAAATTAATTTGACATCAACTTTTAAGAGCTGGCAGAGAAAGAGGAGACTTCCACCCCATTAGGTCGGCCTACATTTAAATCTGGGTGCCAGAAGTGAAAGACACTGTTCTTATCCATTTATATGGCCCTGAGCAACAACACATTTCCACTTAGAGATCACATATCTTCAATTTGTTTTATGCATTGAACAAATTTCAGATTTTTGCTCACATTTTGGTTACCCAAAAAGAAACATTACCTCTTGAATAAGTGCATTGTGTCGCAGCACTTTACGTGCTTTCATGATGCGGACTATAGCAGCCTGCAGATACATTTTCCTGTCCTCATCGACTGCACTTCTTGTTTGTTCCATCTCCTGAAGGCGATAAAGCAAGAACTAGAAACTTAACATGCCTGCTTAATCAGATCTCTGTGATGAGTTTAGTATAAAAGTATAAATGATTCATTTTAAAATAATGCATTTCTTAATCTCGTCATCAAATCAAAATCAGAAAAGCTACTAAAAGTAACTTATATTTTGTAAGTAGAATCACAGATTTATTATCGCTCAGAAGGAGGCCATTGAGCCTGCTTGGGTCTTTAAACATGTGTCATTAGCGAGTACCAACCTCCCACTTTTTTCTCATACCCTTGCATATTATTTTCATCCAATGTTGTCTTGAATGTCTGAACTGAATCTGTTCCACTACACTACCAAGACACTACATTCCATATCCTAACCATTGCCTGGTGGAAGAAAAGCCTTCACTTCATCCTTGATCCTTTTGCATTTTACTTTAAATCATAGAGTCATAGAGATGTACAGCATGGAAACAGGCTCTTCGGTCCAACCTGTCCATGCCGACCAGATATCCCAACCCAATCTAGCCCCACCTGCCAGCACTGAGGAAGTTTAAATCTATGCTCTTTGGGTTTTGTTCCTTTTCGAAGCAGGAACACTTGCTCTCACTTTTCTCTATCCAGCCTGTTCAAGATTTTGAAAATCTCTATCAGATCTACTCTGAGCCATCTTTCCAAAAAGAACCGTCGTCTCAGCTTCTTCAATCTATCCTCACAACCTGAAGTTCCTCATCCCTGGAACCATTCTTGTAAATCACTTCTGCACTGTCTCTCCAATGTATTCACTTCTTACCTCGAACCCAGAACTGTACACCATACTTCAACTGAGCTCTAACATGTGTCTTTGACTTTAGCTCAATAGACCAGTTTTTTTTTTACCTCTTTACATAACAATTAGAGAATAAGTGAATACTTTTCTGCCTCTGATCACTATTCAGTGCCAAATATTGCCTGTTCTCAGTCCATAATGTTCAGATTTTTCTTCACACGTTTTGTGGATAACAAAATGAATTCATAACAATGTTAAATGCTCATCAGTGAAATTAGATATATCAAGCTGAGTTTATATTGAATGTCACTTCACTGCAAAGTAATGAAGCCAGCAACCTTCACTGTGCTTTTTGTTTACTTCCTGAGCTTTTGCAACCTATCCATGTTGCTGGAGATGCCCAGTCCAGATGCCCATTCTCACTAACTGAGGATCCAACAAACAGGCCCCTGTGGATTGGAAATATGCAATGTGACAACCTCATCTAAAAAAGGAGATCGGCCAAAATGGGAAACTACAGACAAGTTAGTTTGACTTCTGTAGTGGGAAAAGTTTTGGGAGTCGATCATAAAGGAGGAGATAACTGAACACTTGGAAAAACAAAGCTAAATTCACCAGTGTTAGTATGGTTTCTCGAAGGCCAAATCAGGCTGGACAAATGTGCTGGAGTTCTTGGAGGATGTAACCAGCAAGGTGGACATTGGGGATTGGACAGAAGGTATTTGACAAGGTGCTGCGTAACCAACTGATCCAGAAGGATAGGGGTTTAGGGGTAGAGTATTGGCTTGGACAGAGAATACGCTGACTGACAGAAAGCAGAGGGTTGAGATAAATGGGTCCTTATCTGGATGGTGTACTAGTGGAGTGCTGCAGGGACCAGTTCTTGGATCTCAACTTTTAGAAATTATCTCAAGCAGGGACAGAACATAACACAACAAAATAGATGGGAAAGGAGGCTGTGATGAGGAAGAGTTTACTGGTGAAAACTGAAAGAACTGCGATTGCTGTACCACACTCAAGCCCCTGTCTGTATCAACGATGCTGAGGTGGAGGTGGTTGAAGAGTAAATATCACCAACAATCTACCCTGGTCCATCCACACTGATGCCACAGTGAAGGAAGCACCAACACCTCTAAGCCCCCAGAAGGCTAAGGAAATTCGACACTAACTCTTACCAATATTTATAGATGCACCATAGACTGTGTCCAACCCAGATGCACTACAGCTTGGTATAGCAACTGCTCTGCCCAAGACCACAAGAAATTACAGAGTTGTAAACACAGCCCAGTCCATCACCCAAACTAGCCTTCCTTCCACTGACCATCGCTCACACTTCCTGCTGCTCGGGAAAGCAGCCAACATCATTAAAGAGCCCTCCGACCCTGGTCCGACTCTCTCCCACAGGGTGACACAGTGGCTAGCACCGCTGCCTCATAGTGCCAGCGATCTTGGTTTGATTCCACCCTCAGGCAACTGGGTGTGTGGACGTCGCACATTCTGTGCAGGTTTCCTCTGCGTGCTCCAGTTTCCTCCCACAGTTCAAAGATGAGCAGGCTAAGTGGATTAACCACGAGAAATGGGGTTACAAGGATAGGGCAGGGGCTGGGTCTGGGTGGGCTGCTTTTCGGAAGGCTGGTGTGGACTCAATGGCCTGCATCCACACTGGGTGGGGATTCTGTGATTACACCCTCTTCTATCAGAAGATAAAAATGTTTGAAAACATGTAGCAACAGATTGAAGAACAGCTTCTACCCAGATGTTATCAGGCTTATGAATGGACCTCTCATATGTTAATGTTGAACTTTCTCTACAACTGTAACACTATATTTTGCATTCTGTTCTATTACCACAATGTACATATGCCAGGTATGATTTGTCTGGTTAACAGACAAAACAATATTTTTCACTGTATCTCAGTACATGTGACAAAAATAAATCATACTAAATCAAATTAATAACAAGGGGGCATAATTTTAAGTTGAAGGGCAGGAAGTTTGGCGGGGATGTGAGGAAATTCTTTTTCACCCAAAGGATGTTGGAAACCTGGAATCATTGATGGGAGGGCAGGAGAGGCAGGAAACCTTAACCTTTAAAAAGTACATGGATGAACACTTGAAATGTCTGAACACTCCAGGCTATGGGCTAAATGCTGGAAAGTGGGATGAATGCAGGCCTGTTTTGGCACAGTCTTGTGTGCTGAATTAGTCTATGATCTTGGTGGAAAGATTGTGGAAAGGTACTATTAAATAAATGGTAAGGTTTTAAAGGTTGAGGAACAGAGATGTACATACAAAAACTTTGAATGTGGTAGGATAAGTTGAGAGGCTTCCGAAAATAAATTATATGAAATTGTCAGGTTTATTCACACAAAGAATATTAAAATAAATAAATTATGCTCAAACTCATAAGTTACTGGCTTGGCCACAGCTATTATTCAATTTAGGTTACCTTCTCATTTTTCCCTCATAATTCCTACAGTTTGAGTGAGTAAATTAGGAAAAACTGTTTCCAGTGGCAGAGAGGTCAATAGTCAGAGGGGACACATATTTAAGATTTACGTCTAGCAAAGGAACCAAAGAAACATCTTAATTTTATGCAGCAGGTTGTTCTGATGTGGTTAGAAAGCCTGGAAGTTTAGTGGAAGCAGGTTCATAGCAACTTCTGAGAAAGGAACGAAATACATACTTGGAAGAAAATAATTTTATTACATAGCTAACCGTTTAGCATAGGCATGAGAGACTGAATGGCATACTGTGTTATACTACACTTTGAAATAACCTTTAAGATTAAATACAACTAAAGTGACGATGTAACATTGTATTTTTTCATAATTTGTTCAAAGCAGATAATAACTTCTTTTAAAAAGATGATCATCCAATAAAATAAATTGCTTACCTGTGGTGTATCTTTCTGCATGGAAGTTGTAATTTTAAATTTTGTTCTTTTACTGCTGAAACCCATATTTAAAGAGAAAACTGAATCCAAGTCAACATCTTCCTGCAGTGAGGAAAACACAAGCACAATGATGACTTTATAAAGCAATGGACAACCTATGTCTTTTTATCCTTATTTGCAATAGTTAGGATAACACTGTGGCTCAGTGGTTAGCACTGCTGCCTCACAGCACAAGAGTCCCAGGTTCAATTCCAGCCTTGGGTGACCATCTGCGTGGAACTTGCCCATTCTCCCCGTGTCTGCGTGGGTTTCCTCCGGCTGCTCCAGTTTCCTCCCACAGTCCAAAGGTGTGCAGGTCAGATGGATTGGCCATGCTAAATTGCCCGCAGTGTTAGGTGCATTAGTCAGAGGGAAATGGGTCTGGGTGGGTGAATCTTCGGAGGGTCGGTGTGGACTGGTTGGGCCAAAGGGCCTGTTTTCCACACTGGGGGGAAATCTAATCTAATCTAAATCTAAACTAAAAAAAATTAAACATTTCCTCTTACTTGTTCTTGAAACATAGGAAGTGGGGCCAAATGGCCTACTCTTGTCCATTGTGCCTACGCAGTCTTAGACTTAGACTTACAGTGTGGAAACAGGCCCTTCGGCCCAACAAGTCCACACCGACCCGCCGAAGCGCAACCCACCCATACCCCTACATTTACCCCTTATCTAACACTACGGGCAATTTAGCTTGGCCGATTCACCTGACCCGCACATCTTTGTGACTGTGGGAGGAAACCGGAGCACCCGGAGGAAACCCACGCAGACACGGGGAGAATGTGCAAACTCCACACAGTCAGTCGCCTGAGTCGGGAATTGAACCCGGATCTACAGGCGCTGTGAGGCAGCAGTGCTAACCACTGTGCCACCGTGCCGCCCATTGGTGTGGACTGGTTGGGCCAAAGGGCCTGTTTTCCACACTGGGGGGAAATCATTCAACATATTATGGCTAATCCCTCCGGGGAGGGATTAGACAGCCATAGTTGACAAAGGAAGTCAGGAAATGTATTAAAGAAAAAGAGAGATCCTATAAAGTGGCTAAGAACTGTTGGGACAAATCCTCTGTCCCCGTGTTCATTTGGAGGAGAGAGACACCGGGTCTGATTAAAAGTATAAACAGGTTTAATGAGAGAGGATCGTACACAGTACAGTGAGGTGTCTTGCTCACTGGAGAAGGCGTTCTGACTATTTTTTAATTTGTCTATCCTTTTGTTCTCTCACATTCCAGAGTTACATCCTTATTTGGTAAAATGCAGAATTTTCGTATGTGATTGGGTCTCACCTGATAACGTTCTATTACCTCAGTTTGAGCTACGTGCATCTAGACACAGCTCTAATGTCCTGTTATCTTTCACCCTCCCTGGGGCCTCTTCAGGCTATGCCATCAGCTTTTCAGTCTGTTCTTAGTGTAACATAATGGCTTACTGTTGTCTAGTGAAGCTAACAAGTTCCAGACTTGCTAATACTACCTTACGTGAGCACTACCTAACAATAAAGTTTCTTACACTACCTAACCTTAATAATGGATCCCAACAGAACAGTGGGAAATCAGAAGATTGGGAAGGATACAAAAACAAACAGAGGATAACAAAGAGTGTAATAAGAAATGAGAGGATCAAATATGAAGGTAGGCTAGCCAGTAATATTAGAAATGATAGTAAAAGTTTCTTTCAATACATAAGAAACAAACGACAGGCAAAAGTAGACATTGGGCCACTTCAAACGGATGCAGGAAGCCTAGTGATGGGAGATAAGGAAATAGCAGGAGAACTTAACAAATATTTTGCGTCAGTTTTCACAGTCGAAGACATGAGTAATATCCCAACAATTAAAGGGAGTCACGGGGCTGAGTTGAGTATGGTTGCCGTTACGAAAGAGATAGTGCTAGAAAAGTTAAAAAGTCTTAAAATTGATAAATCTCCTGGCCCCGATGGGATACACCCTAGAATTCTGAGAGAGGCGGCTGAGGAAATAGCGGAGGCATTGGTTGAGATCTTTCAAGAGTCACTGGAGTCAGGAAAGGTCCCGGATGATTGGAAGATGGCTGTTGTAACCCCCTTATTCAAGAAAGGATCAAGATAAAAGATGGAAAATTATCGGCCAATTAGCTTAACCTCGGTTGTTGGTAAAATTCTAGAATCCATCATTAAGGATGAGGTTTCTAAATTCTTGGAAGAGCAGAGTCTGATTAGAACAAGTCAACATGGATTTAGTAAGGGGTGGTCATGCCTGACAAACCTGTTGGAATTCTATGAAGAGGTGACAAGTAGGTTAGACCAGGGAAACCCAGTGGATGTGGTCTATCTAGACTTTCAAAAGGCCTTTGATTAGGTGCCACACAGGAGGCTGCTGAGCAAGGTGAGGGCCCATGGTGTTCGAGGTGAGCTGCTGGGATGGATTGAGGATTGGCTGTCTAACAGAAGGTAGAGTGTTGGGATAAAAGGTTCTTTTTCAGAATAGCAGCTGGTGACGAGCGGTGTCCCGCAGGGTTCAGTGTTGGGGCCACAGCTATTCGCATTATATATTAATGATTTGGATGAGGGGACTGGGGGCATTCTAGCGAAGTTTGCAGATGATACGAAATTAGGTGTACAGGCAGGTAGTACTGAGGAAGTGGGGAGGCTACAGAACGATCTAGACAGTTTGGGAGAGTGGTCCAGGAAATGGCTGATGGAATTTAACGTGAGCAAGTGCGAGGTCTTGCACTTTGGCAAAAAGAATAAAAGCATAGACTACTTTCTAAATGGTGAGAAAATTAGTAAAGCCAAAGTACAAAGGGATCTGGGAGTGCTAGTCGAGGATTCTCTAAAGGTAAACATGCAGGTTGAATCCGTGATTAAGAAAGCGAATGCAATGTTGTCTCTTATCTCAAGAGGGTTGGAATATAAAAGCAGTCATGTGCTACTGAGACTTTATAAAGCTCTGGTTAGGCCCCATTTAGAGTACTGTGTCCAGTTTTGGTCCCCACACCTCAGGAAGGACATACTGGCACTGGAACGTGTCCAGCGGAGATTCACACGGATGATCCCTGGAATGGCAGGTCTAACATATGAGGAACGGCTGAGGATCCTGGGATTGTATTCATTGGAGTTTAGAAGATTAAGGGGAGACTTAATAGAGACGTACAAGATAATACATGGCTTGGAAAGGGTGGACGCTAGGAAATTGTTTCCGTTAGGCGAGGAGACTAGGACCGTGGATACAGCCTTAGAATTAGAGGGGGTTAATTCAGAACAGAAATGTGGAGACATTTCTTCAGCCAGACGGGGTGGGCCTGTGGAATTCATTGCCACGGAGTGCAGTGGAGACCGGGACGCTAAATGTCTTCAAGGCAGAGATTGATAGATTCTTGTTGTCTCGAGGAATTAAGGGCTACGGGGAGAACGCTGGTAAGTGGAGTTGAAATGCCCATCAGCCATGATTGAATGGCGGAGTGGACTCGATGGGCCGAATGGCCTTACTTCCACTCCTATGTCTTATCGTCTTATGACCCTCCATCTTAATATCATAACTCCTGCTCTCTCCCAGTATTCAGCGACTTGACCGTCAGAATCTTCTGTGGTGGAGAATTCCACAGGTTTCTTCATCCTTTCTCCTCATCTCTGTCCAAAATGGCCTATTCTAAATTCTGAGACCATGATTTCTTGCTCTGGATTCACCCTGCATCGAGTCTGTCTAGCTCGATCAGAATTGAATATTTAAATAAGATTCCCCTCCTCGTTTTTCTCAACTCAGTGAACTCAGTCAACCCAATCCCTCCTTGTATGAGAAACCTTCCATATCAGGAATCAGGCTGCTGAACCTTAGGCAAAGCCTTGTATAGCTACTTTGCTCTTGCATTTAAACCCTCGTGCAATGAAGGCCAATGTACTGCTTGCCATCCAACTGTCTGCTGCATCTCCATGCTTGCTTTCAGTGACCAGCATACAAGAGCACCCAGGTTCCTTTATATATCAACAGTTTCCAATCTATCATCATTTAAATAATACTTGGCCATTCCATTTTTCCAGAGTTACTAGAAAATAATCTGTTGTCCTGGTGGCTTACCCAAGTTTGCGAGTTTTGATAAGATTTGTACCTCAGGCTGAGGTTCTGGGTGTAAGTTTGGTCGTGGAACTGGAAGGTTTATCTTCAGACGTTTTGTCCCCACACTAGGTAACATCATCAGTGAACGTCCGGTGAAGCACGGGTGTTAGTGACCCGCTTTCTATTGATGTGCTTAGGTTTCCTTGGTTTGGTGATGTCATTTCCTGTTCTTTTTCTCAGAGGATGGTAAGTGGGGTCCAAGTCAATGTGTTTGTTGATGGAGTTCCAGTTGGGATGCTTCGAGGAATTTATATGCACGTCTCTGTTTAGCTTTTCCTAGGATGGATGTATTTTCCCAGTCGAAGTGGTGTCCTTCCTCAACTCGTATATGTAAGATACGAGTGAGAGTGGGTAATGTCTTTTTGTGGCTAGTTGATTTTCATGTATCCTGGTGGCTAATTTTCTGCCTGTTTGTCCAAGGTAGTGTTAGTTACACTTCTTGGAAGATATTTTATAAATGACATTAGTTTTGCTTGTTGTTCTGTACAGGGTCTTTCAAGTTCATTAGCTGCTGTTTTAGTGTGTTGGTGGGTTTGTGGGCTACCATGGTGCCAAGGGGTCTGAGTAGTCTGGCAATCACTTCCAAGATGTCTTTGATTTGGAGTGTGTGGCTAGAGTTTCTGGGTGCGTCTTGTCTGCTTGTTTGGGTTTGTTGCTGAGAAATCGGTGGATTGTATTCATTGGGTACCCGTTCTTTTTGAATACACGGGGGTATAGGTAATTTTCCTCTGCTCTTCGGAGTTCTTCTGTGCTGCTGTGGTGGCTTGTTGAAGTGACAAACAGCAGAAAACTAGCCACCAGGATACATGAACACCAACTAACCACAAAAAGACATGACCCTCTCTCACTAGTATCCTCACATACGGATGAGGAAGGACACCACTTCGACTGGGACAATACATCCATCCTAGGACAAGCCAAACAAATACACGCATGAGAATTCCTAGAAGCATGACATTCCAACTGGAACTCTATCAATAAGCACATTGACTTGGACGCCATTTACCACCCTTCGAGAAAAAGAACAGGAAATAGCATAACTACAGGAAATGACATCATCAACTCAAGTATACCTAAATACATCAATAGAAAGTGGGTCACTAACACCAGTGCATCACCGGAGGCTCACTGAACAGAAACCTTGGATACATTGCCATGCCTGCCTCCCTTGTCCAGAGGAACTGAGAAAACGGGATGTTTTCCCAACATAACCTCATAAGAATCAGTTGACTCAGTACCACTCCATATGAAAATTAAGACCTTCCTCATCTGTGCTTTATCCATCACAAGAAGCTGAAATATTCTTTCCAACTGTATAAAGCATTTATTTCCATTAATCGGAGTCTTTCTCTAAATTGATTTAGAAAGTGAACAACTATGCCAAAAATTAAATGTTGCGCAGACTGCTAAGTATTTCCAGCATTTCAAACCCATCAAAACAAGTAGTTATACATTAATTCCTCCAAATCAGTATTTAAACAAGAAAGAATAATAAACTATATTGAATTTAGGTGTTATCACCATTTCATCAACATACTTGCCTTGTTTGAATCATGGTTGATCATTTTTACATCAAGTAAAGATTTAATGGTTTTGGTAAGTTCTTTTTCATTCATTTGTGTGCTGTCTTGTAGCTCCTTGTAAGTGACGATTTCACTGTTGTTAAATGCCAGCAGCACAGCCATTTGGTATGTGGTAACCATAGCTACATAAGGCTTGGATAAGTAGTTCATTTTTACTTCACCTTTTTCCAGACAAAAGAACAAAAACCACATAAGAGAAAACAAATAAATGCAAAATTAGTTCCAAAAGTTTTCATATTCTGAGAAACAGTTGTCCTAAAATACATTTCAAAGCCTTCTGGTTAGTCAAATTAAAACATAAAGCTGTGAAGTTTTCACTGTAATCAAACTAAACAGCAAAGAAGAAACCAGATATTTAGTTCTTTCTGCCAAGTATCTCCAATTCCTTTTCGAATAGGTCAAATGTAACAACCCAATAGAGTGACCAGGAGGCAATTCCATACGTTCACCTTCTTTAAAAATTACAAACAGACGAGGGAGCCCAATCGACCCATTTAGCTGATCCATTCATAGAAATGACTGATTGCCCAACCTCAATATTTTCTAGATTAGAGTGGTGCTGGAAAAGTACAGCAGTTCAGGCAGCATCCGAAGAGCAGGAAATCAAAGTTTCGGACAAAAACCCTTCAGGTGGAGGTGAAGGTGGAGGCACCCTGCAGGCACTCTGCCTCTATTCCTGATGAAGGGCTTTTGCCCGAAACGTCGATTTTCCTGCTCCTCGGATGCTACCTGAACTGCTGTGCTTTTCCAGCACCACTCTAATCTAGAATCTGGTTTCCAGCATCCACAGTCCTTGTTTTTACCAACCTCAACATTTAACTGTTTCTAAAATGAGTAGTTCATGTCTCACAGTACCACACGGAAGACCATTCCAGGCATTCCTGCAATAAGGCCTGTATTTGATTTTTACCAGTTTGTACAACACCTTTTTAAAAAAAAAGTCAGTTCACCATTCCTCTGAGATTGGAGACTTATCCACTTGTTGAAACCTATCATTTGCCAATTTTATCTACAGTCCAACAAACCAATAAGATTGTCCCTGAGGCCCTCTTTTCTCTAAAATACATGTCCAGTAGCCAATCAAAATTTTATTATTTCCCACTCTGCCCATGGTGAACACAACTGGACTGGACCAGTTCTTCATAAGTCTCATAGACACTACCTGAGACTTGTGGTCTGTTCTAATAATTATTAGAAATTTGGAAAGTCGAGAATTAACAGGAAAAAGATATTGTTTCTGACATTACAAATGTCCAGCATGCCTTTAGTTATGGGACATGTTGAAGAACATGATGGGAACTGGGTGTCTTAAACTGGAAATTAATTTGTTAAAACCTCACAATCTCATGCACAGTTAAGACAATGACCAGGAATATCCTTTTCCTCCAAACCATAACGTTAGAAGGAATTTTTCAACTTTGGACATTTTTCAACAAGAACTGAAAATTTTGGAAATAACCAGCAGGTCATGAAGCATCTCTGGAGAGAAACTGAGTCAATAGATCAGGTTGATGGCCTTTCAATGAGACACTGCTTCTGTTTCTCTTTCCACAGATGATGCCATCAACTGCTGCGTATTTGGGTAAGTTTCTGCTTTATACAGCAGCAACAATTACTAACTTCTGTCTTCCTTTTAGATTTCCAGCCTCTCCAACATTTTGTTTTTAGGTTTTATACATAAAACCTCAATGAGTATAAGGACAAGATTCACCACTGAATATGTTTGCCATTAGTAAGGAAAAAAAAAGATATATTGGGAAAAAGTGAGAATTAAATTGCAACTTTGTATGAAATATAGCCTTCCCAAAATTCTCTTTAACCCTTCTAATGCCAACGAATCAAATGCCCTACTGTAACTGATGAGTAACTTGTACACAAATAGCAAAGGGACACAAATGTGCAAGGTCTGTTTCAATTGTGATCAATGCAAATATATTAGAACTGAAAAGGACACGTCTGTAAACTGTAAAACAGAAGTCCTGAGACATTCATAAATATCTTCTTTTCTGATGAGAGGAGAACAGGGAGAGGTTTATTAAAAAACAACAGCATAAAATGCTAGAGAAACTCAGCAAATCTGGCAGGATCTGTGGAGGAAGACATGTTTATGAAGATACTGACGTATTCTGATTTGTGCCCTGACCTGTACATAGATAGTGCAGCCAAGTAAGTTTCCTCCCACTGAAGTGCTGGTTGTAAAACAGTTCAAACTGCAAAAGAAAATATGATTACATCAGACAATATTCTAAAACTTAGCTTTGATTACATTTTTAGAAAACTCTGTACTGATGTTGATGAAAACTTGAAGATGACTATTAATTTAAATTAAAAACCCAGAAGAAATATATTTTTAACTGAGGAAGGAAAGCCTATCCCTTCTGTTTTGAAATCAAGTTCTGCAACATTAAGTGCATACAGGTCAAAAACTTGCCCTACTAATGTCTGACATATTTTGACTTTTTTGCTTTTTATTTCCTCAAAAAACAGTAATAAATTAGTTAAAACCAATTTTCATTTCACAAAATCACTGTTGTTAATTACGTCAAGATTTTCTAACTGCAGTGCTATAGTGTCTTTAATAATTCCAGCAGTTTCCCGATGACAGATGTTAGGCTAACTGGCTGAAGTTGCTTGCTTTCTGCCTTCCTCCCGTATTGAATACAGCAAAATTAAGCAAATCAGTGGTAATTGTTTAGCCACCCACCTCTGATACACAGAGCTGTAACATGGTCAATGTTCAAGCTGTACTGCAGAAACTCACCAAGTTTATTTTCATAGCACTCAGCTCACCTGTGACTTATTTAGTAGTGGCTTTAATGTCAGTTTAAAAGGTGTTGCTGGAAAGGCGCAGCAGGTCAGGCAGCATCCAAGGATCAGGAGAATCGATGTTTCGGGCATGAGCCCTTCTTCAGGAATGAGGACAGTGTGCCAAGCAGGTAAGATAAAAGGTAGGGAGGAGGGACTTGGGGGAGGGGCGATGGAAATGCGATAGGTGGAAGGAGGTTAAGGTGAGGATGATAGGCCGGAGTGGGAGTGGGGGCGGAGAGGTCAGGAAGAAGATTGCAGGTTAGGAAGGTGGTGCTGAGTTGGAGGGTTGGGACTGAGACAAGGTGGGGGGAGGGGAAATGAGGAAACTGGAGAAATCTGAGTCCATTCCTTGTGGTTGGAGGGTTCCTAGGCGGATGATGAGGCGCTCTTCCTCCAGCCGTCGTGTTGCTATGGTCTGGCGATGGAGAAGTCCAAGGACCTGCATGTCCTTGGTGGAGTGGGAGGGGGAGTTGAAGTGTTGAGCCACAGGGTGATTGGGTTGGTTGGTCCGAGTGTCCGAGAGGTGTTCTCTGAAATGTTCCGCAAGTAGGCGGCCTATCTCCCCAATATAGAGGAGGCCACATCGGGTGCAGCGGATGCAGTAAATGATGTGTGTGGAGGTACAGGTGAATTTGTGGCAGATATGGAAGGATTCCTTGCGGTCTTGGAGGGAAGTAAGGGGGGGAGGTGTGGGCGCAAGTTTTGCATTTCTTGCGGTTGTAGGGGAAGGAGCCGGGAGTGGAGTTGGGTTGGTGGGGGGTGTGGACCTGACAAGGGAGTCATGGAGGGAGTGGTCTTTTCGGAACGCTGATAGGGGAGGGGAGGGAAATATAGCCCTGGTGGTGGGGTCCGTTTGGAGATGGCGGAAATGACGACGGATGATACGATGTATATGGAGGTTGGTGGGGTGGTAGGTGAGGACCAGTGGGGTTCTGTCCTGGTGGCGATTGGAGGTGCAGGGCTCAAGGGCGGAGGAGTGGGAAGTGGAGGAGATGCGGTGGAGAGTATCGTCGATCACGTCTGGGGGGAAATTGCCGTCTTTGAAGAAGGAGCCCATCTGGGTTGTTCGGTATTGGAACTGGTCCCGCAGATGCAGCAGAGACGAAGGAATTGGGAATATGGGATGGCATTTTTACAGGGGGCAGGGTGGGAGGAGGTGTAATCTAGGTAGCTGTGGGAGTCGGTCGGTTTATAGTAAATGTCCGTGTTGATTCGGTCGCCCGAGATAGAAATGGACCCGATGTGGCCTCCTCTATATTGGGGAGACAGGCCTCCTACTTGCGGAACGTTTCAGAGAACACCTCTGGGACACCCGGACCAACCAACCCAACCACCCCGTGGCTCAACACTTCAACTCCCCCTCCCACTCCACCAAGGACATGCAGGTCCTTGGACTTCTCCATTGCCAGACCATAGCAACACGACGGCTGGAGGAAGAGCACCTTATCTTCCGCCTAGGAACCCTCCAACCACAAGGGATGAACTCAGATTTCTCCAGTTTCCTCATTTCCCCTCCCCCCACCTTGTCTCAGTCCAAACCCTCCAACTCAGCACCACCTTCCTAACCTGCAATCTTCTTCCTGACCTCTCCACCCCCACCCCCACTCCGGCCTATCACCCTCACCTTAACCTCCTTCCACCTATCGCATTTCCAACGCCCCTCTCCCAAGTCCCTCCTCCCGACCTTTTATCTTAGCCTGCCTGGCACATTCTCCTCATTCCTGAAGAAGGTCTCATGCCCGAAACGTCAATTCTCCTATTCCTCGGATACTGCCTGACCTGCTGCGCCTTTCCAGCAACACATTTTCAGCTCTGATCTCCAGCATCTGCAGTTCTCACTTTCTCCTTAATGTCAGCTTAGCAAACTTCAAATTATTTCATACTTGAAAATGATTATAGACTTTAAAACGATTACAGCCTTCAAAATAATTACAGACTTTTAAAATGATTATAGACTTTAAACTGCACAAGCGATTGCACAGGAGATTCAGTGGCATAGACAATGTGCCAATTTAACTCCATCCTTAAATTTCAAAGTATGCGCCACCTACTAACCTACCATCTGCACACTCTTTTCCAGTTCTTGAGGAATGGCAAATGTAGATGATGGTGCTTGAGTCAGTGGCCATGCACCAGCCTAAAATAATTAAAAGCACAAAATAAAGTTGCACCATCAAAATCAGCAAGTAAATGTTATAATTTAGAGTTAATTTTCAGAATATTTTAAATTTCGAGTAAAAATGTACTTAAAACAGGTGACAATATTATCTCATATTAAAGATCATTTTTTTCAAAGAGGAGACATTGAATTCATCCTGTATAAAGAAGAAAGCCATCGTAATCGTAAGTCACCCAACTTGCCATCACATCTCAGCTCCCATCACAGTTATTTCAAACCACTTTCTTTTATCCAATTCAGAAGCTTATTTGTGTATAAATGACAACTTATGGCACCAATCTAATTGTGCTTTTCAACATTTTAAATCTTTGCCCCTTATTCTACAGTCAAAGATGAATTTCAATTAATTTTCAGCTTTCTCTGTTAAAAAAAAATTCGTATTCTACGTACACCTGAGACATCCTGTAAAATACCATCTTTTAAAAAGATAAACCTGAGCGCTCTCGGCTTTTCTCTCAGTTCTCCTAGCACTATATCATAGTCTTACAGTTCTCTGATTTGTCTTTAGTACAAAATGCAGAAGGTTTTTCAACATTTTATACATTCGGAATCATATGGCCTGCTGCCTTTATAATTACATG
This sequence comes from Hemiscyllium ocellatum, assembly GCF_020745735.1. Lineage (NCBI taxonomy): Eukaryota > Metazoa > Chordata > Chondrichthyes > Orectolobiformes > Hemiscylliidae > Hemiscyllium > Hemiscyllium ocellatum. Next base: position 106,134,328 of record NC_083405.1, read on the forward strand.
TACAGCTGGAAAGCAGCTTGTCCGAATAATGAAAAAGAAAAATGATATATTTATATAGCATTTTATTAAGGTGGAATACCTCAAAACATGTCTCATAGTAACACAGCTGAAAATGTGTTGCTGGTTAAAGCACAGCAGGTTAGGCAGCATCCAAGGAATAGGAAATTCAACATTTCGGGCATAAGCCCTTCATCAGGAGCTTATGCCCGAAACATCAAATTTCCTGTTCCTTGGATGCTGCCTGACCTGCTGTGCTTTAACCAGCAACACATTTTCAGCTGTGATCTCCAGCATCTGCAGACCTCATTTTTTACTCATAGTAACACATCCAAATAACCTTTTAGACAAGTATGAAGGAAGTTAAATAACTGATGTTCAGATGCAGAGAACCTATTCAAAGAAAATGTACCTTTTAAATAAGTTCATCAAAGATAATTCGGAACATCTCCCTTACAGTTGTAACCACATTAACAATGCAAGAATACCCTCAGTATATTAGTCCTTATTCTTTGGCACTTCAGAAAAAGTGGCAATATTTCTGCTTTTGCTCACCTTTTACAAAATGCATTATCTGCTAATTGACGACTATACATCTCCCCAACCAAGAAACAATTTTGGTCTTTGGCTAAGTGTATTCGAGGTGTGGCGATTTCTATACCATGAGTTGGACAATCAGGATTTAATGCCTCTTTGAGCAGCACCCATATGTCCAATGGACGTCTTGCTCGATCAAACAGTGATTCGTGTGCACTAACATGTCCACGATGGGAGGTTAAAAGAAGTTGAGGGTATTATTGTAAGCATTGGAACAAATTTATAAAAAACTGAAAGTTATCCATTTGAATTAAATCAACACCTTGCCAGCTCCAAGTGAATACATTCAAGTGCAACACAACTCTGCAGACAACAATCTGACATAATCAATTCAAACCAACAATCCTGATTCTGGCACTTTACAACAAAGAAACTTGGACAACCTTAGCAAATTAACTCTTCCAAATAATCATGTATTTAACAGAAGAGACATTTCAAAAAGCTTTCAAAAAATAGTATGCCATGTCACCAAATTTCTCACCTTCGCATTACAATTACAGTAATGCCTGGTTACTATACATTTGTACTCTCCAAGATTTAGACACTGCACAGTGAAAATTTCTTGAAACTTGCTGTGGGAAATCATGCTTCAAAAACACACAGAAACAAGCAGCAGGAGTAGGCCATTCAATATGATCCTGGCTGATCCTCTACCTTAATATCCCTATGCTATATTCCTACTTTCTCTCCATACCTCCTGTTGCCTTTAATATCTGAAAAATGTATCAGTCTCTTTCTAGAATACACTCAGTGACCTGGCCTCCATCACGTCTGTGGTATCAAATTCTAACCGATGACCATCCTGAGTGAAGAAATGTTTCCTCATTTTATCGCAAATGGCCTTCTCTAATTCTCTGAGACCGTGACCCATTGTTCTCAAGGCCCTAACCAGGGAAAACACCCTCCCTGCATCTAAGTCTGTTTAGCCCAGTTAGAATTTTGTACTTTTCAATCGTATCATTTTTCAATTTTATAAAAATTCCAGTCAATGAATACCCAGCCAAATGAATCTCTCCTCATGATGAGAATCCTGCCATCCTCAGCATTAGCCCGGTGAAATTTGGCTGCACTTCCTTGATGACACATATATCTTGTCTTAGGTAGGGAGACCAAAACTGCATGCAATACTCCAAGTATAGTCCCAACAAAGCCCTGTATAACTTAGCCAGACATCCCTATTTCTGAATTCAAATCCCTTTGCAATGAAGGCCAGCATTCCATGTGCCTACCTAACTGCTTGCTGCACCTGCCCCTTTACTTTCATTGGAAGACAAGGACACACTCCAGATTCCTTTGTATGTTTACGTTTCCCAATATAGCAGCATTTAAACAATACCATGTCTTTCTGTTCTTTCACACTAAAGTGTGTAACTACACATGTACCCACATGATACTGCATCTGCCGTATGTTTGCCCACACACTCAACTTGTCTACACCACTTTGAAGACACATGCCCACCTAGCTTTCATGTTGCCAGAAAACTAGGAAATGAGGGATTTGGTTCCTTAATCCAAGTCATTTATAATTTGTGAATAACTGGGGTTCAAGCATTGATCCCTGCAGCACATCACTGGTCACTGCCTGTCACTGGGGAAAAGACACATTTATTCTCACTCTCTGCTTCTGGTCTCAACCAATTCACAATTCATGCCAGATCCCACGTTCTCTAATTTTACTCACTAGCTTCTAACGTCAGACCTTATCAAAAACCTTCTTGAAATCCATATATGCCACATCCATCGGTTCTCCCTCATCTATTACAGTCGTTACATCCTCAAATAAAATCCATTAGATTTTTTAGATTGGATTAGATTAGATTACTTACAGTGTGGAAACAGGCCCTTCAGCCCAACAAGTCCACACCGACCCACCAAAGCGCAACCCACCCAGACCCATCCCCCTACATTTACCCCTTCACCTAACACTATGGGCAATTTAGGATGGCCAATTCACCTAACCTGCACATTTTTGTGCAGCATTTCACTTTCATAAACCCATGCTGACTTTGCCCAATCCCATTAATGCTTTCCAAGTACTCTGTTGTCACATTTTTTGGAACAGACTCGAGCTTTCTCGCCCACCACTTATGTTAGGCTAACTGATCTGTAATTATTTTTTCTCTTCCTCCTTTTTAAATAGTGGGACTACATTTGCCACCCTCCAATCTGTAGGAACTGCTCTAGATTCTGGGGATTTACAACCCCATTATTTTCACTCGCAATTTTTTTTAAACTAATACTGATTTATTTTTAATGTTCTCCCCCTTTTCTTGGCCCTTGGCTTGCTAACACTTCTGGAAATTATGTGCCCTTTTTTGTGAAGGTAGAACCAAAATATACATTCGATTATTCTGCCATTTATTTTTTCCCTGCAATAAATACCCCACTTCTGACTGCAAAACACTTGCATCTATCTTTGCTCAACATTTTCTATTGATATATTTTGAAAAGCTTTTACAGTTTTTATGTTCCTTGAAAACTTACACCCAAACTCTATTTCCCTCCTCTTTAAGTTGATATATTTGAGAGTGTTTCATATGTTTTCCCTATTCAAGAAACATAACCAGAAAAGGATAAATTGAGAGTGAATGTGCTTGGTTTGAGTTAACCTGTGATCGAACCAACCTGAAGTACATAGATCTGAAAACTGATTCCAAGATCTATTACAGTGTCCTGTTGCCTTAAAAAAGTGGCTGTAAATTTGTTGTTTAGGTCAGCACTGACATTCATATCAGTGTACATCCTGTGAAGCTTGCTCGTGAATTCGTAACCACAGGCTTGCTGCATAGAAAGAGTAAAAGAGGTGTTACTTCCTCAAGGCAGTGTGCTATTACAGTCATATAGATACTTTTAAAAGATTGTTATAAAGGCATATTAGACAATCCTCTATCAGTGGATTTGCAGGCAAGGCCCTTAACTGAGGCATTAAAACTTTGAGGCCAGTGACAGGAGTTCAGAGAAAGGTTATGACTTGACATGTGGTGGACTGAGGAGCGTTCATTGGATTAGATTAGATTACTTTCAGTGTGGAAACAGGCCCTTCAGCCCAACAAGTCCACACCGACCCGCCGAAGCGCAACCCTCCCATACCCCTAACCTAACACTACGGGCAATTTAGCATGGCCAATTCACCTGACCCGCGCATCTTTGGACTGTGGGAGGAAACCAGAGCACCCGGAGGAAACCCATGCAGACACGGGGAGAACGTGCAAACTCCACACAGTCAGTCACCTGAGTTGGGAATTGAACCCGGGTCTCAGGCGCTGTGAGGCAGCAGTGCTAACCACTGTGCCACCGTGCCGCCCACTCACTCAACTCAAAAGCTCTCTTGCCACATCAGGAGCCTCACCTCTTCAAAGTTCTGACACCTGTGGATCCTCTCTCCATCCTAGGATGCTCCAGTAAATCCCTTAACCCTCACAGGCCTCATCTCTCTTTTCTGCCATGAGACCCCTTTGCCCACATGGGCCCATCTACTGCAGGACTGCAGATTTTACAATCTGGTGACTGCTTATAATGCCAGTCCTGCTCATTGCTGCTCAGAATACAGAGCTTAGGGTCAAGCGAGGGGCCGAATTCCTGTCTCCAGCCAGTTAACACCTCCTAAAACAGTTATGGGGCTGCTGCGATCGGCAGGGACATGTTCCCTGTCAACTCTTCAGGCGACAGAGTGGAAAACACTGCCATCTGAAATAAAAAGACGGCCCACAAAGTCACCTTGATTGTAGTTTGAAATAATACAAGCAGTCAAGACTTTATTGCACTGAACTATTTCTCTCCAAAGTTAAATTAAATGATGGGACAATACCTTGTCAATATTTATGGTATAAGCTCTTGTAGAAGGTAAGCTAATGATTAATATTATAGTAGACCCTAAAATAATTTTTCTTCATACAACTCTCTGTCAAGTTAAACTCCATTTAAAAAAAAAACTTCCATTATTTGCTTTAAGTTAGCTACTGAGTACTAAGCCCTTTGCATTCCCAGAACTAGATTTGAAAAGGAGAAATGAACAGCCCCCAAAGTACCTCTACCAGGATTTGAGACATACTTCAATTAATTTTTGAAGACATAGTACAAACCTTGAGCTTATTGATCATAGCTTCTTCAGAATCCATAGACATAGAAAGACCATGTATCAATCTCTTCGCCAGCATTCTGGCATAGAACTGAGGTTGGAGAAAAGGTAAATTGAAAACTTGGATTCAGAGATACCTGAACACACAATTGAGAAATTGTAAGTGAGAAATTAGATGAAAATACTTTTAGGAGACATAATGACCATGTGATTCTATCATGAACTATGGATTTCTAATTATTCACATATATTAACTTCTCTGTAATCAAACAAGTTAAAGTTGAAGGAATGCAAAATTTTGCCTAGTCCTGCCGTAATCAAACGGAACTGCTATTTACCTTTTGAAAGACATCCTTATCGTCAATGTACTTGAAAACTGTGATGAAGCTGGTCAGTTTGTCCTCAACTTCATTTTCAGTCATTCCTTTTGCAGATTTCTTTAACAGATTGTCACAGTACTTAGCTAGCTGTAAGCAAAGTTATATCCAGAAACCTGTTATTTTTCTAACATCAATCATCACCAGTTTCATTTCTAATATTATATTCTGTGCACTAATTTGGTTATAACCACACCAGTGATTTCACATGAAGTTGAAGCAAAGAAAAACAAACTCCACTCTCATCCCCATGTTTTCCCCATCTGTTCTGACAGTAATGGTTCATTTTCCATTTCTGTGACTGATGTCAGTCAGTGAAAGTATATATCCATATGTGAGCCCACAGACTGAATGAATGTTAATGGTTACTGACAACCAGGGTGTAAAATGAGCAACATAACAGCCACGTACAATCCTATCTTCATCTCTGAAATAAGCAGTTAATCGGAAAATCTCACTAAAAAGTGATTGTCTAATTATCCTATCCCTTCTGTGGCCTCAACTGAGGTATATGTTTAAAATTATGAGGGGGATAGATGGTGTGAATAGGAAGGATTAATTTTCCTCAGTAGAGAGATCAGTAATTATGGGGCCATAGATTTAAAGCAAATGTAGAAGAGTTAGAAGGATGCTGAGGAGAAATCTTTTCAACTTGATGGAGAAAGTGATCTGAAACTATTTGAAAAGACAGTCCAGGCAGAAACCCTCATCACAGTTAAAGAGTACTTGGATATGAACTTGAAGTGCCACAGCCTACAAGGTTACAGACGAAGAAATAGAAAGTGTTGTTAGGGAGGACAGCTCTTTTCGCCCAACAGTGACACAACAGGCAGAATTGGCTCTTATTGGCCCATGAAATTTCACAATTCTATGAGATCAATTCATTAAGGATTCGATGTGGTGTCTTTCTGGGGTCTGTGGTATTAAAATTGTGTTTCTGAATTATGAAAGCAGTGTATAATTGACATCTCTCTTGATCTTGGGGACTGCGGAATATACCATGTTGCATCCCATTTTGGGAGAAACAAAAACAGAAGTTGAATTATTCACGAGTCTACTTTCTCCATCGATGCTCTCTGACCTGCAGAGTGTTACAGTACTTTCTACTTCTGTTCAGGTTCCAGCATCTTTTGCATTTTGCCTTTGGCTTGTTTTGTGAAGTTTGATTGCAAGGTAAGTCAGCATTCCAAATACTTGTCCAGAACCTTCTAAAATGCCAGTTGAGAATTGGACAAAAAATATTGTGGACATTAACGTTTGCCATACTCACCAACTCTGGAGCCTTGCAGGAAGATTTGGGTTCTCTATAGTTTACTACAGATGTTAGGGCCTACAAGAGAAAAAACAAATTCCTCAAACAGCATTTCAACAAGTTGGCAACTCTCTAATTGATCATTGTTCTTCTCAATTGTACACAATCTATATTGACTGAGTTTCAGAAGCAGTGCACAAAAACTCACTGGAGTTTACAAGAATGAGAGGCAACTTTATTGAAACATACAAAGTTACCAGGGGACTTGACAAGGGAGATGTGAAAAGATTATTTCCCCTTGTGGAAGGTCCAAGAGCCTGAGGACATAAATTCAGAATAGGTGGTTGCCCATTTAAGTCAGAGATGAGGAGGAATTTCATCTTTCAAAGGGTAGTGAATCTGTGGATTTCTTTACCTCGGAGTTGTAGAGGCTGGACCATTAAATGTATTCAAGGCTGAGATAGATTGTAAACAGTAAAGGAATCATGGGTTAGGGAAAAGGCATGGTTTAGGATGGTCATATCAGCCATGATCTCAATGAATAGTGGGGAAGATGGAAGGGCTGTTCCTATGTCTTATGGCACGTGCTCTGCCAAACTCAGAGGAAAGAAAACCAACCATCCTCAGCACGGAATAAGGTACAGAAGTGACAAAGATCTTCTCTTTCATTACCTCAAAACTAAGAGAGAAAAAGTCCTCTCTCATTTTCAGTTGTAAGAATACAGCATTAAAATTATTCGGTCAGTCTTGAGATTGTGCTGTGAGCTTGCATCCACCCACAAACTAACACTTGACTTTGAGCTAAATGATGTAAGATGGGATGGCTTACTCTGAGACCGTAAGGATATAAATGAAAATAATTAATATTTGTGCAGTACACTTCAGAGATTCTGAATGTAAATGCACTGCATTAGAAAGCTGAGTTAAACAGAACTTCCTTCAAGTAAGTGTACTATCCACTGGATAGGAGAACTGAAAATCATTACAGTCTTTGATAACAACACAATTCACTTTCTCAAAATATTGCACAGGTTGTAAATTCTCATGAAAACTTAGAAACTCTCACAGTTTAATAACTGTTGAATAATATTCAACTGTGATCTAACAGAAATCCAAGTGGTTTTTTTTCCAGTCAGTCATGGGATGTGTTAAGTCAGCACTTATTGTCCATTCCCAGCTGCCTTTTAGAAGATGTTGTTGAATGGTCCCCTTGAACTGCTGCACTTGGGAGTACTGAGAGCAGATCTGGGCACTACACCTTAGCAAGGATAAACTGGCCTCGGAGATAGTACAGCTTGGATTTAAGATATGGCTAAGTTATAAAGAGAGATTATACAAATCATGCTAGTTTTCTCAAGAGGATTAAGAGATGTTCTGATTCAAATTTTCCAAATATTAACAGGAAAGAAACAGGGCAGAGACAATAAACTATTTCCACTGGAGGGCATTCTAGAACTAGGGGAAATTTTCTGATGTTTAGGGCCAGACATTCAGATGTTAGGAAACACTTTTTTACACAAAGGGTAGTAGAGGTTTGGAACACTCTTCCACAAACAGCTGTTTGTTTTTAGTCTGACAGATAAATTTTTGCTCAACAAAAATATTAAGGAATAAAGCAGGTTTATGGAGCTGGCCACAGATCGGCCATGATCTCATTGGATCACGGAACAGGCTTGGAGGGTTAAGTGAGCTGCTTCTGTTCCAGTAACACATATATTTTAAAATCAAAAACTATTCTATAATTCTACCACCTGAGGGCACTATTACACTATTGTCAGCCCTGAACAAGTTAAACATGTTACACTTAAAAATCTTTATTCTTGCTTCGTTTTCAAAGCAATTTTAACAGGCCTTTTACGTTGAAAGACCAAGGTGAGAATGTCAGCAATTCTTATCTTCATTTAGGTACTTTGCATTGTACAAAACACTGTCAATTGATAACTGTCTTATTTAACTTAAGAAATTTAACATAATTCAATCCCTATGCCACTCAGGATTGTCTTTGGAAAAAAAATGATATTTTAAAACATTTCTCCAAGTTTTCTGAACTATCAGATACATTTGTTCATCTTCCACCAGGAGTATAAAATCACTCACACTGGGTCTGCTAACAGCCACAATAAAGCAGAGATACCAGCTTTCAAAAAAAAATTCTGATTTATTTAAAGTAACTCACCTTATCAAGTGCACTCATAAAGTGTTGATCACCATTAAGGACTGAACTGATGAGTTGAAGAAACTTACTGTGAACTTCAAGAACAGATTCCACAAACTGTGTAGGCATCTGGTCAAAAGGAGAATAAGTTTAATCTAGGAAATAAAGTTAAAATCAAGACTGCACAGCCATTGGTTTGGGGTCTGGATTATTACACACGACCGGACAATTCGGTTTATAAAACTGAGGCTACTTCCATCAATGGCCTATTCAGATAATAAATCTATAACACCACAATCAGTAATACAAAAGAAGTTAAGTTTTAGATGTTATCCCACTTTTTTTTTCAGTTGGTGGGGGGGTGAGAGGAGCAAGTAAGTCAGTCAGAATCCTCACTGCTAATTCTTGTGCACTGGTCTGTTGAAAAGAATGAGTACATGGTCATCAGGCCACAATGTGCTGGACTCTATCGGGAACCCAGGACTCTGGGGCAGGAGTAGGCTAATCAGGATCTAACCATATCTCAAAACCACTTTCCCGACCGCTCCCCAAAAACCTCATCTCTTTTGTTCAGTGCAACTCATTCTCAAATGTATTCAATGACTTGACTTTAAAAAGTACTTGGACGAGCGTTTGCAGTGTCATAACATTAAAGGCTATGGGCCTAGTGTGGGAAAGGGGGACCAATGTAGATAGTAGTATCTTTTTGGCAGGACATACTTGATGGGCCACCAGGTCTCTTCTGTACTATATGGCTCTATGATTTTATGGCTTCTTTTATTTTCTGGGAAAGATAATTCCACGGATAAATGATTTTCAGGGAAAGTAAAATTCTTATCGCTATCTTAAATGGGAGACCTCTTATCCTTCAATCATATCCTCTAGTTCTAGTCTTCTCTACAAAAGAAACCATCCTCCCAATATCTACCTATCGCGTCACCTCAGGAACTTCATTTTTTTTCGATAAGATCACCTCTCATTCATCTAAACTCTGATAGGGAAGGGCGCAATTGGATTAATATTTTTCATAGGATAAGCCTTTCAATCCAGGAATTGAGTGAACCTTCTCTGAACTGCTTCCAATTCAATGAAATGTTTTTTGAAATAAGATGACAACAATTGTACACAATACTCCAAATGTGGTTTTATCAAAGTTCTGTCCAGCTGCAGTGAAGTTTCCTGACTTTTATACTCCACTCACCTTGCGATGAAAGCCAACACCCCATCTACTTCCTAATCAGTGGGTCAATCCATATTGTCAAATAGGCTGCAAACACTCACCAATGGAGTCCACTGGTGAAAATCAACTATTTTGCCAATCGATATTAAGCTCTGAAACCCAATTATCTGCATCCAGCACGATTTAGCACTTCAGAGCAAGGAGGGAAAAGTTTATCAAAGCACTATGAAAGGAATTACAACTGCACATTTACCAAACAGGTTTACAGTGTACTTTGTTTTAAGATTAGATCCTTTGAACTTCAGTGGAATTCTTTACTTTAGTCATTTCAAATGTCATGCTTTATGGGTTAATTCTTTTCTACATTTCTATTCAGATTTCAGTCTCCTGTTCTCCCCCATTTTGTTTCATTCTTCACTTTGGTGTACAACTGTCTTTGAGTTTTGCTCATTCTTTTTCTCCTACTTTCCCTTCGCAAAAACAGGTGGTTGCTCCCTTTTAAATAAAGCTATATAATCTTGCTGAAATTGCACCAAAATAGCTAGGGCAGAAGTCTTTAACAAATGTGAACCTGTTACTTTACCTGGCCACATCCTTGAATGTTTTCCCTACACTGTCAACAAGCTACAAATGGAGCTTTCAATGATGCTTATGCGTTTGCCTTTACAAAAGAAAATGTATTCAGAAAAATAATCCAGCTGAAATGTTGTCATCTCCTTCGTCGTCAGTTCTCAGGATAATTGTGCTTCATTTGTCGTAACAAAAATATTTCAATGACTCCAACTGGCACAACCATAAATAATGTTCACACTCTTGGTCATCAAATTTCCTCCCATTTATTTATCCAGGAAACCAGAGAATTTTACATGTTGCGCCACTAATGGTGCCGTTGGAGAAACAGAAGAGGCAATCCCCGATAAACCCTGATAATAATCACTGGATTCCTGCCTCTGCCTTAGGCAGACTGGGGTAAGGTCAATAAGGTTAGAGAATTGAATGTGTGGCAAAAAGAATAGAGGGAGCTGTCCCACTGAAATGAGCTTCACTTGACCAATACTGAGATCAGTGTCAGGACAAATTGATCTATCAAGCGAAGATCATTTCTCATTGCTGTGCTGATCTCATCCTTTATTAAGAGTTACTCTATTTCCTTGCTTCCTATAATTCTGAAAACTTAAGTATACCAAAATACTGTATTTAGTTCCCAGCTTTGGTCACTTTGCAAACATGTCTCTGTCATGGCCACCACATCATACTCTTTACTCCTATTTGCACCATCAATTCATCTATCTTTTAGATAAACAGTCTCAAATTTGGTTTTTTAACCTACTCTTATACTAGTTGCTGGTGCACTCTTATATTTGTTGACTGTTTCTTCCTGTCACACTCTGGTTATCATTATCTGTATCACCACCCTTCGCCATTGCATGTTCCTCTGTCTTAAACTTTTTAAATTTTCCCTCAATTGAACCCTTTGGCTACACATTAACAAATGCATGCGCGCGCACGCGCACACACATACACTCCCACATTAAAGTGCCGTCTTTTTTAACTTCAAAAATATACTTTATACATGAAAAATCTTTATATACATACATAGTCACTACAGCAGTTTGATTCTGAACACTCTTTTTAACCTACGGAGGACAAAGCATTTCTTACTTATACAAAAAGATATTTGTATACATTTGAGGTACTGGGAAAACCCAATAACTACAGATCTCCTCAGATACTGAAACAGTATGTTCAAACACATCAGACGTGGACAGTATTCAGGGCTGACAAATGGGAAGGAACATTCAGATCACTCAAGTGCCAGGCAATGACCATCTTCAACACAAAACAATTTAACCACCACTGCTTGACATTCAATAGCACTACTGCTGCTGAATCCTTCACTGGGGTTACCACTAAACCAGAAACTGAATTGGACTGGCGATATAAGTGCTACAAAAGCAGGTCAGAGACTTGGAGTCCTGTGGCAAGTAACCTATCTCCTGAAATTTCATAGCCTGTCCACTACCTACATGGTACAAGTCAGGAGTATGGAATACTCTCTACTTGCCCAAATTAGTTCCTGATCCATCAACAATTGTGGGTGGCACGGTGGCACAGCAGTTAGCACTGCTGCCTCACAGCACCAGAGACCCGGGTTCAATTCCCGCCTCAGGCGACTTACTGTGTGGAATTTGCGCATTCTCCCCGTGTCTGCGTGGGTTTCCTCCGGGTGCTCCAGTTTCCTCCCACAGTCCAAAAATGTACAGGTTAGGTGAACTGGCCATGCTAAATTGCCCGTAGTGTTAGGGGCAGGGGTAAATGTAGGGGAATAGGTCTGGGTGGGTTGCGCTTCGGCAGGTCGGTGTGGACTTGTTGGGCCGAAGGGCCTGTTTCCACACTGTAAGTAATCTAATCTAATCTAATCTAAACAATCAAAAAAACTTCACACCATCCAGATCAATGCAACTCGCTTGATTGACACCACTGCAGCAGCTGTGTGTATTATCTACAAGATGCATGGCAGAAATTCACCAAGCTTCCTTCGACAGCACATTCTAAACCCACGACCACTACCATCTGGAAGGACAAGAGCAAGTCGAGATGCATGGAAACACAACCACATGCACGCTCACCCCACAAGCCATTCACCATCCTGACTTGGAAACATTATCACTGTCCCTTCAGAATCACAGAGTCAAAATTTTGGAATTCCTCTCTGAAGGTGTTGTGGATTTACCTAAGAATAAACAGATTATTGTGATTCAACAAGGCAGCTCACCCACCACCATCTTGAGGGCAAATGGGGATGGGCAATAAATCCCAGCCCAGCCATGAACAAATTTTAAAAAGGTGAACGCGGCTATAGGAGGTTGTTCTACAAGTTATTTTCTTTTGAAGAGAAAATTTAATACAAAAGAAATAAAGCTAGGAATGGAAAAGAAACAAAATTTCGATGTGATCTGGTCAATATTTATCCCTCCATGGCCAAAATAAAATGCAGATTATCTAGTCATTATCACATTACAGTTTGTGGACTAAAATAAAATCAAAATACTGCAGATGCCGGAGATCTGAAATAAAGACAGAAGCAGGTTTAGAGGGAGAAAGCACCTTCAGTTTTTATCACTGACTGTGGTAACTTGCTAAGTGCAAATTGGCTGCCACATTCCCTGCAAAAGTGACAAGATTTTTTGGAAGTACTTCACTGGATGTTAACTGTTTTGGGGTGCCTTTATGACTGCAGAAATCACTTGAAGAAAAGCTGTGTGGATGTCACCCCGCCTTCTAAGGAAAATATTCTTCCGAAGACTGAAAGCCAGACAGTACCTATGACAAACTGAGATGCTACTTTATAGTTAACAGTTCACCCAGAACAAACTATTAATCTTACAAATAAAGGTGAAGAAATCGTTCAGTGGAGTACTCACGTTTTCCTGAGAGAGGTTACTGATGGACCTAAGGCCCTCGTCATGAATGTGATTCTGCAGCTCCTGAATCATATGAGGTAAACCGTTTGAGACAGCACGGAGCAAAGTATATATATTTGCCATGTCTGCTGGAAGGTGAAAAGGATATAGGAAGAAAGAGGAAATTGCTCATCTTTATTGGCAAATACGCAATTCAACAATCCTACAATAAAGGTGGTGAAATTTGCCACCTGCTATAATGAACATGTCAACAAAAAAGTACTATCGTGATTATTTTTATGACAACCGAGATGCTCAGTTTTATGATCCAAAAGCATGAGAGATTAAATCTCACTATAACAGTTTGAGAATCTGAGTTCAAAGTTAAGACTTTGAATTTAAAAACTGTTACTGATTGTAAAAATGACCATGAAAACTGTGGGATCATCGTAAAAACTGGTGGTGAAGGAAGTTACAGAAAGCAGTGCATCAGTGGCAAGTTAACATTGATTTTAAAAGCAGAGCTGACTTGCAAGGTAAAATTCCAAGGGCACTGACAATCTTGACGTGTATTCTAAAGAGATTAATGTTGACAGTGCTGAGGGGGGAACAGCACTGATACATTTCGAATTCAGTTTGTTCAAACACTCTCAACAGTGATATGGTTGTCCAAACATTTTGCAAGGTTTCAATTAGATTATAATGGCATTATAAAGTTACATTTTCTTCAAGACAGTACTTGTAAATTATGATATAACTGTTCTAGTCATTTGAACCTTTTAAAAATTTCTTCATTTTTGTGGGATGTGGGTGACACTGGCTGGTGAGCACTTATTGCCCGTCGCTAGTTGCCCTTGAGAAGGTGGTGGTGAGCTGCCTTCTTGAACCACTGCAGTCCACTTGCTGTGGTTGACCCACAAAGGAATTAGAGAATGAATTGGAGGACTTTGACCCCATGACAGTGAAGGAACAGTTATATAATTCCAAGTCAGGATTCAGAGTGGCTTGGGAGAGAACTTGAAGGTGGTAGCATTCTGATATTTCTGCTGCCTTTGTCCTTCTAGATGGAAGTGGTCACGGGTTTGGAAGGCAATGTCTGAGGATATTTAATGAATTTCTGCAGTGCATCTTGTAAACGGTACACAGTGCTGCGTCAGTGGTGGAGGGAGTGGATGCTTGTGAATGCAGTGCCAACCAAGCAGGTTGCTTTGTCCTGGATGGTGTCAAGGTTCTTGAGTGTTGTTGGGGCTGCATTCATCCAGACCAGTCCATCATACTCCTGACTTGTGTCTTGTAGATGGTGGACAGGCTTTGGGGAGTTAGCAGGTGAGTTATTTGCCACACTATTCCTAGCCTCTGACCTGCTCGTGTAGCCACTGCGTTTATGTGGTGAGTCCAGTTGAGTTTCTGATCAATGATAACTCCCAGGATGTGGATAATAGGAGATTCAGTAATAGTAAAACCATTGTATGTCAAGAGGCAACGGTTAGATAGTCTCTTGTTGGTGATGATCATAGCCTGGCATTTGTGTGGCACAAATGCTACTTGCCACTTATCAGCCCAAGCCTGGATACTGTCCAGATCTTGTTGCATTTGAACATGGACTGCTTCAGCGTCTGAGGAGTTGTGAATGGTGCTGAACATTGTGCAACCATCAGCAAACATCCCCACTTCCGACCTCACGATGGACAGAAGGTCAGTGATGAAGCAGCTGAAGATGTTTGGGGCTAGGACACTATCCTGAGGAACACCTGCAGAGATGTCCTAGAGCTGAGAAGACTGACCTCCAACAACCATGACTATCTTCCTATGTGTCAGTTATGACTCTAACTATTGGAGGGTTTTCCTCCTGATACCCATTTCCAATCTTGTTAGGAGTCCGTGAACCTGCAACAAACTTGATGTTTTATCAATTCAAGAAAATGTCAGTTGGACAAGTGCATATTTTAATTGACTGATATCATTATATCTTTGAAGTAGAGTGATTTCTCTTCATGCTGCTGTACTTAAAATGTAAGTCTATGAAAAGTATATGACAGTGTGAGAAATATACAATATTTTAGAAAGATGAAGTTCAATTTTTATTAATTTATGTTTCCTAATGACCTGTATTTATATAGCACCTTTAAGATAGTAAGGCATGAGAAAGGACTTCACAGGAGAATTGTCAAACTAAATTTAACCCCAAGTCACATGGTAAAATACCAGGGCAGGAAACTTAGTGTTCTTGTTTTGGAGACTAAGTGTACAGTCATGGCAGCGCAGGCAGTGGAATGTTCCTCCTGCAGGATGTTTGAGGTAGGGGTGACCACCGATGCTCCTGCCGACTTCACCTGCAGGAAGTGCAGCCAGATCCAGCTCCTCACAGACCGCGTTAGGGAACTAGAACTGGAGTTGGATGAACTGAGAATTATTCGAGAGGCTGAGAGGGTGATAGATAGAAGCTACTGGGACATAGTTACGCCAGAGAACAGAGGTAGCTGGGTAACAGTTAGAGTTGGGCAGGGGAGGAAGCAGGCAGTGCAGGGAGCCCCTGTGGTCGTTCCCCTCAACAGACCGCTTTGGATACTGTTGGGGGGGGGAAGGCCTAGCAGGGATAAGCTGCAGTGACCGGGTCTCTGGCACGAGGTCCGGCTCTGAGGCCCAGAATGGAAAGGGGGAGAGATGGAGCGCGCTAGTTATAGGAGACTCTATAGTTAGAGGGACAGACAAGTGGTTTTGTGGACATGGATGAGACTCTCGGATGGTTTGTTGCCTCCCGGGTGCCAGGGTCCGAGACGTCTCAGACCGTGTCTTCAGAATCCTTAAGGGGGAGGGTATGCAGCCAGAAGTCGTGGTGCACATTGGCACCAACAACATAGGTAGGAAGAGGGGTGGGGAGGTCATTCAGGAGCTCAGGGAGTTAGGTTGGAAGCTAAAAGCTAGGACGGACAGAGTCATCATCTCTGGGTTGTTGCCAGTGACACGTGACAGTGAGGCAAGGAATAGGTAGAGAGTGCAGTGTAGAGAGTGGCTGCAAGGACTGTGTAGGAGGGAGGGCTTCAGGTATTTGGACAATTGGACTGCATTCTGGGGAAGGTGGGATCTGCACAAGTAGGACAGGTTGCACCTGAACCAGAAGGGCACCAATATCCTGGGAGGTAGGTATGTTAGCACTCTTTGGGGGGGGGGGGTTTAAACTAATTTGGCAGGGGGATGGGATCCGGACTTGTAGTCCAGCAAGTAAGCTAGCTGTTTTTCAGGATGTCCAAGAATGTAGGGAGGCTGTGGAGAAGGTAGCGCTGACAGGGAATACTTGTGGACACAGAGATGGGCTCAAGTGCGTATACTTCAACGCAAGGAGTATCAGAAATAAGATGGGTGAACTTAAGGCGTGGATCGGTACCTGGGACTACGATGTTGTGGCCATCATGGAAACGTGGATAGAAGAAGGACAGGAATGGTTGTTGAAGGTTCCTGGTTACAGATGTTTCAGTAAGATTAGGGAGGGTGGTAAAAAAGGAGGGGGGGGTGGTGTTGCTAATTAGAAATTGTATAACGGCTGCAGAAAGGCAGTTCGAGGGGGACCTGTCTTTGGAGGAAGTATGGGCTGAAATCAGAAACAGGAAAGGAGCACTCACCTTGTTGGGTGTTTACAATAGGCCCCCCAATAGCAGCAGAAATGTGAAGAAACAGATTGGGAAACAGATTTTGGAAAGGTGCAGAAGCCACAGGGTAGTAGTCATGGGTGATTTCAACTTCCCAAATATTGATTGGAAATCCTTTAGATCAAGTAGATTGGATGGGGCGGCGTTTGTGCAGTGTGTCCAGGAAGCTTTTCTAACTCAGTATGTAGATTGTCCGACCAGAGGGGAGGCCATACTGGATTTGGTACTTGGTAACGAACCAGGACAAGTGATGGGCTTGTTAGTGGGTGAGCATTTTGGTGATGGTGATCACAATTCTGTGACTTTCACCTTAGTTATGGAGAGAGATAAGGCGCGCAACAGGGTAAGTTTTACAAATGGGGGAAGGGTAAATACGGTACTGCGAGACAGGATCTGAGGAGCATAAATTGGGAGCACAGGCTGTCAGGGAAGGATGTCGTTGAAATATGGAACTTTTTCAAGGAACAAATACGACGTGTCCTTGATATGTATGTACCTGTCAGGCAGGAAAGAGATGGTCGTGTGAGGGAACCTTGGTTGACGAGGGAGGTTGAATGTCTTGTAAGGAGAAAGAAGGAGGCTTACATAAGGTTGAGGAAACAAGGTTCAGACAGAGCATTGGAGGGATACAGGATAGCCAGGAGGGAGCTGAAGAAAGGGATTAGGAGAGCTAAGAGAGGGCATGAAAAATCTTTGGCGGGTAGGATCAAGGATAACCCAAGGCCTTCTATGCATATGTGAGAAACATGAGAATGACGAGAATGAGGGTAGGTCCGATCAAGGACAGTAGTGGGAGACTGTATATTGAGTTGGAAGAGATAGAGAGGTCTTCAGTATTTACAAATGAGAGGGACCGTATTGTTGAAGAGGAGAGTATGAAACACACTGGTAAGCTAGAGGAGATACTTGTTAGGAAGGAAGATGTGTTGGGCATTTTGAAAAACTTGAGGGTAGACAACTGCCCCGGCCTGATGGGATATATCCTAGGATTATGTGGGAAGCAAGAGAGGAAATTGCAGAACTGTTGGCAATGATCTTTTCGTCTTCACTGTCAAGGGGGGTGATACCAGGGGACTGGAGAATGGCGAATGGCGAATGTTGTGCCCCTGTTCAAAAAAGGGAATAGGGATAACCCCAGGAATTACAGGCCAGTTAGTCTTACTTCAGTGGTAGGCAAAGTAATGGAAAGGTTACTGAGGGATAGAATTTATGAGTATCTGGAAAGACACTGCTTGTTTAGCGACAGCCAGCACGGATTTGTGAAGGGTAGGTCTTGCCTTACAAGTCTTATTGAATTCTTTGAGGAGGTGACAAAGCATGTGGATGAGGGTAGAGCAGTGGATGCAGTGTACATGGATTTTAGTAAGGCATGGGGGTTCCCCATGGTAGGAAAGTCAGAAGGCATGGGGAAGTTTGGCCAATTGGATAGAGAACTGGCTAACCGGTCGAAGTCAGAGTGATGGTTGATGGTAAATATTCAGCCTGGAGCCCAGTTACAGGTGGAGTTCCGCAGGGATCAGTTCTGGGTCCTCTGCTGTTTGTAATTTTTATTAATGACTTGGAAGAGGGAGTCAAAGAGTGGGTCAGTAAATTTGCAGACGATACGAAGATTGGTGGAGTTGTGGATAGTGAGGAGGGCTGTTGTCAGTTGCAAAGGGCCTTAGATATGATGCAGAGCTGGGCTAAGGAGTGGCAGATGGAGTTCAACCCTGTGATGTGTGAAGTTGTCCATTTTGGAAGGACAAATAAGAATGCGGAATACAGGATTAACGGTAGGGTTCTTAGTGAGGTGGAGGATTAGATTTTTTTAGATTAGATTACTTAGATTACCTACAGTGTGGAAACAGGCCCTTCGGCCCAACAAGTCCACACCGACCCGCCGAAGCGCAACCCATCCATTCCCCTACATTTACCCCTTACCTAACACTACGGGCAATTTAGCATGGTCAATTCACCTGACCCGCACATCTTTGGACCGTGGGAGGAAACCGGAGCACCCGGAGGAAACCCACACAGACACAGGGAGAACATGCAAACTCCACACAGTCAGTCGCCTGAGGCGGGAAATGAACCAGGTCTCTGGCGCTGTGAGGCAGCAATGCTAACCACTGTGCCACCGTGCTGCCCACACGGAGCAGAGGGATCTTGGGGTCTATGTTCATAGCTCTTTGAAAGTTGCCACTCAGGTGGATAGAGCTTGTAAGAAGGCCTATGGTGTATTAGCGTTCATTAGCAGAGGGATTGAATTCAAGAGTTGTGTGGTGATGATGCAGCTGTATAGGTCCTTGGTAAGGCCACATTTGGAGTATTGCGTGCAGTTCTGGTCGCCTCATTTTAGGAAAGATGTGGAAGCTTGGAGAGGGTGCAGAGGAGATTTACCAGGATGTTGCCTGGAATGGAGAATAGGTCGTACGAGGGTAGGTTGAGAGTGCTAGGCCTTTTCTCATTGGAACGGCGAAGGATGAGGGGTGACTTGATAGAAGTTTATAAGATGATCAGGGGAATAGATAGAGTAGACAATCAGAGACTTTTTCCCCGGGTACAATAGAGTGTTACAAGGGGACATAAATGTAAGGTGAAGGGTGGAAGGTATAGGGGGGACGTCAGGGGTAGGTTCTTTACCCAAAGAGTGGTGGGGGCATGGAATGCGCTGCCTGTGGGAGTGGCAGAGTCAGAATCATTGGTGACCTTTAAGCGGCAATTGGATAGGTACATGGATAGGTGCTTAAGCTAGGACAGATGTTCGGCACAACATCGTGGGCCGAAGGGCCTGTTCTGTGCTGTATTGTTCTATATTCTATGAAACCGAAAGTTTGCTAATTGATGTAGGCTTCACAACAGGTCCTGAAGAGGCAGACGTGGAGGGATTTAGAGTGCAAATTCTTTCAATATCTACATTCCAACCGTTTTTCTGACATCGTCATGGAATAGATCATTTGGATTTACTTGGGATTTTGTCAAATTCTCATGAAGTACAAGGTTGGGCTGGGAAGTACACAGCAATTAGGTTTATAGATTAGTAATCTTGAGGCCTGGATTCATGTTCCAGGTCAACGTTCCCTTTTATTATTTTATCTTCTCTAAATTATTTATAAGGGAGAAGCCTGCAGAAAGCTGTAACACTGGGAATGGATTAAGAAAATGGGGAGCTCTTGCTAAAACTATACACAGCATTGCTCAGGCCACAGGAGGAATTCTGTGAACAGTTTTGGCTTCCTGAACTAAGAAAATGTATATGGCCACTGCAGGCAGTTCAGAGAAGGTTCATTAGGATCTGGTCTGGAGGGATTGTCTTATGAGCAAAGGTAAAACAGGTTGGGACTCCCTTCATTGGAGTTTAGAAGAATGAAAGGTGATCTCATTGAAACATATCGGATTCTTAAGGGGCTACCCTGAGAGGACGTTTCCTTCATGTGAGTCTAGAACCAGAGGATGTCATCTCAGAATAATAGGGTGCCAATTTAAGACTGAGATGAGGAGGACTTTCTTCAGACAGTTGAGACTCTTGGGAACTCCTTGCCATAGACAGCTGTGAGAGTAGAGTCCCTGAGTATATTTAAAGCTAAGATAGATGGATTTTTGATCTGTAGGGAAATCAAAGGTTACAGGGAAAGGGAAAGAGAGTGAATGTGAGGAGCACTGAATCAGCCATGATTCTATTGATTAACACAGCAGGCTTGAGGGGCTGAACAGCCTACCTACTCCTATTCCTCCAATACGATTATCAGGTCAGCCGCAACCTCACTAAATACTGGATCAGTCTCGATGAACCAAAAGGCCCACTTCTGCTCTGTGTCTTACAGTCTAGCAGCAGTAAGCTTCATTTAACCATCAGGATGTATGTGGCTACAACAATTCAGTATAAGGCACTTGATGGACTGTTGATCTAGTTGGGCAGATTATAGGAAACACTGCTCTGGAGAGATGAGTTTAAATTTGGCTACAGCAGCTAGAATTTTACTTTCATTAATCTAGAAATCTTTTATAAAGTCTCATGTAAGATGATCACGAAGTTGCTGGAACGTTTAAAAACCCATCTTTTTCTTTATTTCCTAGTCCAAGTGCAACTCCGGGCAGACAAGGTGATTGACTCATAATACTGAAATACTCTGGCAAGACATGAAAATATGAAAAAGTTGAATAACACCAGACAGACCATCTGACAACAACCCAGATGTCAGATACAACAACAGGCAAATTTGTACAGGCCGACAAACGATTTGGTCAACAAGCGGGTGGGGGAGTGGACTGGAAACTGACCATATTTCTCACCTCCTCTCCTTTCTTGTTTAATGATATTCTGGCATTCCCCATGAAGAAATTGCAGGTGGTCTGCTACCATTCGTTGCTGACATTCATGAATTACTTTGGCATAGGAGCTAGGATGCAAATATTTCCGACATCGAACTTCTTCATCCTTTAATCGTGCTAAAACCTGCGATAACAGGAGTGTATTGAACATTCTCTGCGATTTGGAACCCAATTTGCATCACTGAAAGCCACTTAATGCAAGTACAACTTCAAATTATACCTTTTCCATATACTGTGAGCAGTTTGACTCTTGAAGTAAATTTGAAGCTTCTTGTTTGTAATACTCTCCTGTTTCTGTTAGAAATGAACCTTCAAAGAGATCCTGATAAAACTGAAGTTGAAAGAACGATTACTTAAGAGTGCCTACAAAATCTTAAAAGAACAAGGATTAAGTATTTCAAAATGTGAATTTGGTGAAAGTCAGAGCAATTTGTTGTACATAGCTTTTCTTTTTGTCCTAAATTAGGTATACAGAATATTACTGAACGAGACAGGCAGTAAACTAAAACATGTATGCAAACATGCAAGGGATATGGGCCAAGTGCTGACAAATGGGACTAGATTAGGCTGGGATATTTGGTTGGCATGGACGAGTTGGAACGAAGGGTCTGTTTCTGTGCTGTATATCACCATGAATCTATGACCAGTATTTTCAGTGTCTCCAAGTGCAGCAAACCATTTAATGTCCAATGTGAACTTCCAGTTTCAGCAGACACATAAAAATGACATGTGCATTTTGGAATACAGACAGACAGCGTACAAGTTTAGTAGCTTATGTTGAGCTGCCAGCAAATATCAGACAGTTTCTTCCACTTTGCTTAAATTGAATGATAGTCATCCCGAAGGCAACACAGTAGCTCAGTGGTTAGAAGACTAAAATGTATTCCTCAGTATTAACATATAATTTCCAGGCTTTTCTTACCTTAAGGGGGAACTTTTTCTTGTACTGTTCAACATGAACAAAGGAGTTGATAACCCCATGGATTACTTTTTGATTTGGATTCTCTCCACAGCGATCACTACATTACAATGGAACAAAAGAAATCTTAGAATTGCATCAAGTTGCTTTTAAAATCTACCTTAGTTTGATTTGTATATTTGGTAGGAACAGCAGTCAGCCATTTAACCTGTCGAGCCTGCTCTGCCATTTAATACAATCATGGACTCCTGAACACTTCAATGCCGTTACCCATCTCACCGCCATCATGCTTTAGGCCATTGTTAATTAGAAATCTAAGACAGAGATGAGAAGGATTTTCTTCTCTGAGAGGGCAGTAAGTCTGTGGAATTCTTTATTATCGAGGGCTGTTTAGGCTAGGTAATTAACTACATTCAAAGCCAGGATAGACATTTATTTAAAATCGGTAAGGGAATCAAGGTTTATGTGGGAAAGATAGTAGGTTGGAGTTGAGGATTATCAGATCAGCCATGATCCATTGAATCGGGGAGCAGACTGGATGGGTTGAGTGGCTTACTTCTGCGTCCACACCTTATGATCTTATCAATCTCTCAACCTCTATTTTAAATATACTCTGGAGTGGTGATTCACCACACTCCGAGTAAAAACATTTCTCTTTATCTCAGTCTTAAACGGTCCTCTTGTTACAGGAACATAACAACATTTTGAGAACCTATTTGCTGAAAGCGGATATTTAGTTTACCTTGAATGGTTAAAGCAAACTCAGAAACATACAATGACCATGAAGCAGTTATCTGGTAATTGTCCAACTTCAGTCTCAGAAAATTGTATTCAATCGCGCTCCAGCATTTGAGCACCAAGCACTGAGGCTGATTCTTTACTTATGTCAATGCTGCACTGAATGCAACTTGATGAAACATTAAGCTCAGGGCTAACATGCACGCTTGGTAGGACCAACAAGATTCCCTATCTTAGTCAGCATGCACGTGGTTTTGCTAACGTGTCTTGCTCAACAAGCTCCAAAGTCATTCAGTTCACTGCGATGCAAAGTTACTGCTGCATTTGGTTCTCTGAAAATGCTAGAGTTGAAAGTAAAATATGTGAATTGCTTCAATGCATTTCAATCTACATGACAGCATTATTGTTCTCTCTCGGCTGTGCGCACGTGCAGCTGCTCCAAAGTTTGGAACACAGCGACTGGCTTTGGCGATAGCAACTGTCCTGGAAGTCCCTGCTACACACAGAGCCCAGAGGTCCATGCAGTCAGAAAGAAACTGAGAGGGAATGCTGGTTAGAATGCAAAATAAATACTTCTATTTATCTTTGATAAGTTACTGCAATCAGTGTTTTGCAAAATACAGTAAACCTTCTATTATTTGGCATCCATGGGACCAGGTGTGTGCCGTCTGATCAAATATTCTGGCTGAACAAGGAGTCCACATGATCAATATAAAACACACGCTGAGCATTGGAAATATAATGCAGGGGATGTACGCATCACTGTTATACTTTATCTAAAGTATAAATCACTTAAACAAAAATGCAACTTTGCCTTAAATAAAACTTACTGGCAGAAGGCCGTCTTACTCGCACCCTCAACTGACTACTTGGATATCAGGATATTTGAGGAGAAATTGATTAGATTAGATTAGATTTACAGTGTGGAAACAGGCCCTTCGGCCCAACAAGTCCACACCGACCCGCCGAAGCGAAACCCACCCATACCCCTACATTTACCCCTTACCTAACACTACGGGCAATTTAGCATGGCCAATTCACCTGACCCGCACATCTTTGGACTGTGGGAGGAAACCGGAGCACCCGGAGGAAACCCACGCTGACACGGGGAGAACATGCAAACTCCACACAGTCAGTCGCCTGAGTCGGGAATTGAACCCGGGTCTTCAGGCGCTGTGAGGCAGCAGTGCTAACCACTGTGCCACCGTGCCGCCCACCCGAAATTTGACTCGAAATTGAATAAACTGTTGATATTTTATGTGGCAATTCATTTGAACAACAATTATATTTGCATTGAAGGTAGATACATAAGACAGCTACCATGTTTGTACAGAACAATATAGCATTAATGAGGAAACACTGCTCTTCCTCCCTCTCCAACCAAATCAGTTTTTCCCCCTGGAGAATAAGGACAACACATTCCACTCCTGAATGAAGAACATTCAGCTCCAATTGCATACTCTCTCTATACGTAGACAAGAGTAATGGCTTTCTTTTTCATCTCTGCAAAGTCAAGATTGTTTACTCTGACCCATGATTCCAAGCCTTGGTTGACACCAGCCATGGTCCAGATCATTTTTTTCTTGCAGACGATATTTTACAGAATCTACAAGAGCAGGAGACATGACATGCAGGATCAGTGACTGGCCACTGACATAAAGAATGAATTCAAAAGTATGTCATCATTTGATCCACAGTGAAGTGTCCCCAACTCTCCTATGTCTGTCACTACATACCAATCATGAGTTGTGTCAGGCTGGTGTCAACTAATAGCAATGAATCAGATTAATCCAATGTAATGTGTGACATTCCATATATTTTGTAGATTAGACTCCTTACAGTGTGGAAACAGGTCCTTCGGCCCAACCAGTCCACACGACCCTCCGAAGAGTAACCCACCCAGTCCCATTTCGCTCTGACTAATGCACCTAACATACGGGCAATTGAGCATGGCCAATTCACTTGACTTGCACATCTTTGGACTGTGGGAGGAAACCCACGTAGAGGGTGTGCAAACTCTACACAGACAGTCGCCCGAGGCTACAATTGAACCTGGGACCCTGACGCTGTGAAGCAGCTGTACTAACCACTGTGCCACCCACGATATGATTGAAAAGAAGTCGATCTCATATAAAGGTTGACCCCTTATTTTTGGTCAAAAAACATGGAAAATTCCAGATTTTATGTAAAAGGCAACCTTAGTTCTTCATAGGTAACAGATCAACATTTTTAAGTCAAGGTATTATCCCATACATAAATGTTATGCTGAGGAAATTAATTTTTTTTCTGCTATTATGTGATATGATGTACAATTCATACCAATTTGGTGCAAAGGTTGAAGACACATCAGGTCAGGGTCAGGTGACAACCAACCTTGTGGAATACAGTCATATACCAGTTGAGGTTTTGAAATTTCTTCATTTTGTGTAAAAATGCTCTCCAGGAAAATACAAAAAATATACAGCAGCATTTAAACTGAAAGTTACTGAAATTACAGAGAAGACAAACACCTGTGTAGCAGCAAGAGAATTTTGTGTTTCGGAGAAATTTGTCAGAGACTGGAGAAAGAAATCAAATCAATTTCAGACAACACTGAAATGAAAGTGTACAAACCTAGATAAACCTAGCAGGTGGCCACAATTGGAGAAAAAAGTTTCTGAATGGGTACATGAAAATTGTCAAAATGGAAATTGTGTTAGTCATGAAGCCATCTGAATCCAAGCACAAAACGAATCAAAGGACGGAATTTCAGATTGGAATGCAAGTGCGAGATGGTCCACAAGGTTTACGAGAAGACATGACTTTGTACTTCGGCAGAGAACTAAGATTACACAAAAGCTGCCTGCTGAACTAGAAAATCAGATATTACAGTTCCACCAGTTTTTAATCAGAAATTGGCAGAAGGAGTTATCATGTATCAGAAACATGGATGAAATGCCTATAATTCTCGACATGCCGGAGAATTGAACTGTGAACCAAAAAGGAGAACCAACAGTATTGGTGAAAACCACTGGCCATGAGAAAAGTAGGTTGACTTTAGTTCTTCTAGTATGGCTGATGGCACTAAGTTAAAACCAATAGCTGTTTTTCCGAGAAAAACTTGGCCACAGGAGAAATTTCCAAAAGGAACTGTCCTCCATATGCACCTACAAGGCTGGATAGACGAAGATGGATGTAGAAAATAGATAAAAGAAGTTTAGGAATTTATGACCTGGTGGACTACGCAAGGAAAAGAGTTTGCTTGTCGGGGACCAGTTTAGATCACATCTAGTGAAGAATGTTGTTGATAACATCCGATTACATAACACTGACATAGCTGTAATTCCTAGCGGACTTAGAAGAATTTTGTAACCAACAGGTGTTGGTATCAATAAGACATTTAAGGACATGATGAGAATGAAGTGGAATAACTGGATATGTGATGGAGAAAAAACATACATGAAAGGAGGCAATCTGAGGGCTCCTTCACTGCCACTGATCTGTGAATGGACTATTGATTCATAGAAGGAAATAAAAGCTGATACTATTTTCAAAGCATTCAAGAAATGTGGAATTTCGAATGCATTGGACGGTACAGAGATCGATTATCTATGAGATGACATTGTTATGAAGTTGAAGGCATGGAATGTACCTTTAAGATATAGTGAATGCTGTTCTGAACTGAGAGCTGACAAGCACCTGTAATGACTGGATGGCAGTCTCAGACTTGCACTGGAAAATTGAAAACATATAACATTTGGCTGTGAAATGGATAACTGAGTTGGTTGCTATTTTGACAACAATTCAAATTTAAAGAATTGGTTTAAATTATGCCCCAGGACATTAAAACTCAATTGAGTTTGAAATTATTGCTTTGCCAACATTGAACCAACATGATCCGAGTTGGGGATATAAAAATGCAGACATTTTGAAAATTGGAGACAGAACAACTGCTATCAACACAGTTCCAAGAAATTAGGAAACACTCTCTATCAAAGGTACCTTTTCATACGAAACATATTCGCAGTAAAAGGAAAGAAGACAACCCAGGGAGATCTTCAGTCAGAAGATGGCAGACGTGGAAGACAACAGGCATTGTGTGGTTTTGAAATTAAGTTGCTGTAAGTTTAATAAGTGTCTTAATGGAACAGTATATTGTTAGAAAGTTGGAGACAGATAATAAGCAGTTAAGAGAAAGGGGGACTTAGAATTGTGAATAGTTGCTCTTTAATGTTCACTTTTGGGGGTTAAAAAAATAAATTGATGTTATTTTCTTCAAATAGTGGAACTTGAGAAGTTGGCTGACACTTACATTTTAACAGATTATGAGGCAAGGTGAGCTTTCCTGGGTGTTTGGTTTAATTAGCAGAAGGGTTCACCGCTATGTTGTAACAACATAGATAAAGAAGCAGCAGCAGATGATGTGCTAACTCTAACTACAGACAGCAAAGATGAAGAGGATCCATACGATGATATCATTCTTCCTGTTGAATATCAAGCTTTATTCGGTACTGAAGATGTTTAACAGTGTGATTATGCATGATTTAAATGAACTTTTGTATTGGACCTTTTAAAATGTACATCGTAATTGTGATTTAAAGCTATATTAAATTTCTACTTCACTTTATGTATAAATGAAAACTTACAAATTCATTTTTGTTTCTATTGTCTCTATCTGGTAATTACTGTAATTAGTTGTTTTTTTCTTTATTCATTTAGAGATCAATTGGGCTTCTACGAATGATATGGTATTTTGGACTGTAGCATGAATTTCAGCCCCTCAAAAGTAGCATCCATGTAACAGTCGACCCCATAAATTCAACCTTAAAAAGTAGTCTAAAAATTTGACGTTTACACGAGTATATACAATACTGACAAGTGAAATTTAAATTTCAAAACCTTCCAAAGTATTTTGTGAATAAATGGAGCTAAGCAGGCAAGTTGCAACTGTAATGACAAGCCTCACTGTATCAAGAAGCTCTTTATAACCTGACTGTAACTACAGCATTGTCAGCTTCAACAGATTTCACTTCTATGCCACTTGATTGGCATTTTTCTTGTATATGTTGTCTGGCACGTAGCGTTAATTTGAATTGGTTGAAAGAACATCAAAAAGAAAGAGAGCAGAAATGGCACTTACTTCCTGTTTCACCATCAGGATCAGCATGTCACGGTTAAAATTCAACCCACCTTCTCCATTCAGTATTTAACAGCCTGTTTGAAGCACTTCCATTTGCTCTCAACCTTCATCTACACAACTAACTTTTCTTCAAAATAATCACTGGTTTTATCTATACGTTCCTTTAAGTGATCATCTGGGGCATTTTCCTCCACTGTCTTGTCATCTTTGACTTGATGACATTGCTCTTACAGCACCATCACTACTTGCTACCATATAGGCAGTCCATCTCCTACACAAGGGAAAGTGAGGACTGCAGATGCTGGAGATTAGAATCAAGAGTGTGGTGCTGGAAAAGCACAGCAGGTCAGGCAGCATCCGAGCAGCAGGAGAATCGACGCTGCGGGCAAACAGATGAAGGGCTTTTGCCTGAAACATCGGTTCTCCTGCTCTTTGGATGCTGCCTGACTTGCTGTGCTTTTCCAGCACCACACTCTCATCTCCTACACAGGCTGCCCCTTTTGGTTCAGCATAGTAATAACAAAATCACATTAAAGTTCTATCCCACTTATCCTATATATACATGAATTAAACAAGTTCATGATTACTGCCACCATCTTCACTGCAATGGCTAACTTACATTATGCTGCCAGACTGCATGTCAAGGTGGAGATCAACTGATATTTTTTCCAACTGACTGTAGACTTATCACTGATCCCTGCGGCACTCCATTGCCAACTTGAAAAAGACTCATTTATCTCAATGGCATTAATCCAGCTATTCCCTACAATATCCAAATAGCTGATCGAAAGCAGTAACAGTTATACCACTGGTCTGGCTGTATTTGCAGCTTTCTGAAGTGAGCATCTTCCATTCTTCTACATTAACTTTAAGCTGTCAAATCCATTGATTGCAGATTAGATTATTGAAGAATTATGGGATCATAGCTACTACCTTGTTATCATGTTAGAAATATCTTAAAGCCATAGATCTAAAGCTAGAAATAGAAATACCACAAAACTGGAACCTGTCACGTTTCACAAAAGCTATTCATGTTACTTGGTCACTGGCATTTCTGAACAAGAAGAGTAATTTAATGTTAGTTGATACCCACTCACTTTTTTATTTCACGGAGGAGCATCCGGATGAGGACAGTTTGTAATGGCTCAATCATCATTTTCTTCCACATGTCCAGAGCTAGCTAGAAATGCAAAAGTTTTTAATTGGAATTAAGCTGAATACATCAATTTTCTAAAATATGAAGCCAAAGACAGATTCGGAGGTGGAGGTGCAGAAAGAGAGAGAGAAAGAAGAAAAATGCGAGAAAGAGACTAGCTATAATATTTAAAATGGAAAATCAATATGTATTTAAAAACATACTGTATAATTCAATTTCATTTGTTCAGTTCTAACATTTCTTGCTTCTGCTGTTTCCTTTTGCACAGACATTATAATGTTCTTGCCTCAAAGTTATATAAGTCAGACAAAGGGGCTCCATCAGGAATATAAATGCCCAGATGCAGTAACTGTTAAAGGAGTCAACTTTCCCTTGCCTGAAAACAGCAAGACAATGATAACAGAATATCAAAACTGCTGCCCGAAAGCAGCTATTTATAGAATGTTGACCATGCAAGGGATAGAAAGAGACGAACATCGAACATCAAAGATTTTTTTTTAAGGATGCAATGATTAAATCATTTCAAACAGAGGAGCATACAGGCCTATAGGTTTTATTCTGAAAATTGCTTGAAAAACAACAATGACGTAAGGTACTAAAGAACTTCTTTGTTATCACACATATAATACCTCTGAAGAGACTTGCATGCATTTTGTCAGGCCTGAGAGCTTGTTATTTTAAAAGACATTGCCCTGTGACTTTACTTTGAACATCAATACAAACCACCCCACTACATATAGATGATTGCACATTTATGTAACTTATGCAACCAGGAGTTTAAAAGCTTTGATTTACACTTACCCGTCAAAGCTTCAGTTACTGTTCCAGCAGAGGTTTCAAATAAACATATTGATCAGACCAATACTTCAATTCAAACTGGACTTTTTTTTATCTGGCTGAGCTTACCTCTCCTATCTCCATCAGTGGTTCAATAATATCCACTCCACCGTACCCATACTGCAGGTCAGCTTCTGTCAATTTGTTTTTCTTGATGAACTGTGTGTTGAGATATCTGTGCAAATGGCAAATTTTAGAAATGTCAAGCCTGTCTGCAGGAATATATAAAGTATGCAATGACATATATATACCTGGTCATGGCAAACAAATAACTGGATCAAATCTTGCTCTCTACATTTGTAGTTCTAAGCCTGCATCCAGCTATGTCAGTGATCTCAGAGATGCAAGCCAGGATGCTTGATCTTGACATTATTTTAGAAACCATACTAATTAGTTGGTTAATTTAATAATAAGAATTAAAAAGAACCCACACAATGTTTCTGTGGTGTGTGCTGGACCATCAATATGCAACAGCTCAACGTATGTACCAGTACTGTTCTATCAATCATTTGATTCAATTCCTGACTACAGCATAAGTACACAGGCAAGCATCTCACTGGTTAGCCAAAGATGCAGCAGAGTTTTAGATTGAACAAGGATGATTTGAACTAAGCACAAACTTTACAGCCTGCACAAAATCTCTGCTTCTTTCAGCTTCTACAACTATGCAATCCAAATTTCCACCAATTGCCTTGCTAATTAATAATTACATTAGAAACACTCCACTACTAAAATGCTCCTGAAAAAACACCTCTTTGAATAATATATTCGTCACTTTTAACAACCTTTTTGGCTTAGCATCTATTTTCTTCATACTTATCCTTAAAACATCAAATGTAAGTTTGTGCTTAAAAGTAAAGGTGGCAATCCCCATCTTTATACATCATAGTTTGGAACATGGCACATTTCAGGTTTGTTCCAGATAGGACTTCTCCCATCACACATCCTAAGTCTCAATTATTGGACTATACAGTTGAAGCTTAATGGGCTAGTTCTTATTCATTGATAACTCTTTGACACTGGTATGGAGTACTAAAACACTTCCTGCTGTTGAATTAGGATTATTTGGGATACTGACAATTCAACCTATTTCAAGGGAAATGGGAAGAATTCCAATTGTAGGTCTTCCACCCGAGTTATGGTCAAAGAATCATTTGACAAAGATACTCTTGAGCAATGCAATCTTGACTGGCTAGTATAAGATGACTGAGTTTTTATATATTGTATCATTGAGACATACAGCACGGATACAGACCCTTCAGTCTATTCAGTCCATGCCAAACATAATCCCAAATTAAACTAGTCCCACCTGCCTGCTCCTGGTCCACATTCCTCCAACCTTTCCTCTTCACGTACCTACCTAAGTGTCTGTTAAACACGGTCACTGTGCTCATACGCACCACTTCCTCAGGACGTTTATTCCACATGCAAACCATTCTGTGTAAAACATTTGGCCCTCTTGTCTTTTTTAAACCTCTCACCTTTCAGCTTAAAAATATGCCCCACAGTTTTGAAATCCCCCATTCTAAGGAAAAGACAACTACCATTTATACCCATCATGATTTTATAAACCTCCTATGCTCCAGTGAAAAATATCCCACACTTTCTTCATAACTCAAACTTTCCAATCCTGGCAATATCCTGGTAAATTTCACCTGGACCATCTCTAGCTTAATAATATCCTTCCTATAATAGGGTGACCATAACTGGACACAGTACTCCAGAAGAGGCCTCACTAATGTCCTGCACAACCTCAACATGACTTCCCAACTTCTATAGTCAAAGGACTCAACAATGAAAGCAAGCATGCGAAACGCCTATGTTGTAAGAAAACACATATTTTTTCCTGTTGGACAATAGATTGGAAAATGGTTTTATCGCTGTGCTTCCATTGCTGCAGAGTCAAACTCTTCACGCACACTACTTAACACATCTACACCTAGTCCTTTCATCATATTGTTTATAACAATTGAAAACCCACCTTCTTATGGTCAATTCCATAAGACCATAAGCCATAGGAGTGCAAGTAAGGCCGTTTGACCCATCGAGTCCACTCCACCATTCAATCATGGCTGATGGGCATTTCAACTCCACTTACCAGCATTCTCCCCGTAGCCCTTAATTCCAGATGGGCACTAGTCTTATGAGCAATTCCCACATCCTGCAATGTAAATGATTCATAAAAAACGCTTCTCGTCTCCTCTCTAGATATTCTGGAAAGATTTTAAATAGATGATAATTGGTTCTTGACCCACTCATCAAAAGAAAGAGATTTTCTCCCTCTACAGTATCAAAACCTCTCATCTTGAAAGCCTCCACAAGGTTATCTTTCAACCTTCTACTTTCAACTTAAAGTATCTCATCCAGGGAACATCTTGACAAAATTCTTCTGTACCCTTTCTAAGGGTTTTATCTTTCCTGAAGTACCGGACTTGGAGTTGTCTACATTCACTTATTTCTGAAGAAATAGTCCATACGTTGTCAAGAAGAGTCAGACCAGACTCAAAATGGTAACTTGTTTGATTCTTCATGGATGATGCCAGACCTTCTGGGTTTCTTCAGCATTCTTTTATGTTTATTTCAGGTTTCAAGCTTACCTTGTCGACCAGAACATTGCCTGCTCCCTCTGACTAAATTTCCACTAAACTGCTGATCATGTTGCTTAGCTGTACTCTTCTCCAATCATAGACAGATCATCAGTTTCTGTGGAGTCCTTCGAAAATTTATTCCCTTCCTTTCCCACTGATATACTGTCCCTGTTTAACATCTCCCACAGATATGGACTCACATCAATCCCATCTTCCCACTCTTGAACAAACCACAACCTCTTATTACTAGACTGCTTACTCAATATTCAATCTTGGACAAGCTAAAATTTCATCTGCATAAGAATTGGAGAAACCAAAGCCTTTGAATTGAATTCATATCACAAATACTGCACTTTTCAGACTAAGGGGTCACCTGTGGAAGATAGAGGAGATATTTATTCTATCAGAGGGTAGTGAATCTACGGAATTATTTTCCACAAAGGACTGTAGAGACTGTGATTCTAGGACTGAGATAGACAGACTTTTTTTTATCAGGTAAAAAAATTAAGACTGTAAGAAGCTGGAGATCAGAAAGAAAAACAGAAATTGCTGGAGAAACGCAGCAGGTCTGGCAGCATCTGTGGGGAGAAAGCAGCATCAATATTTCAAGTCCCAGCGCTCATAATCTTTAACAAAACCCTTTTCTTTCCTCATTCACCCGCTTTGAGACCCTCCTTAAAACTACCTCTGACTAATATTTTAGTCATTTCTTGTTATACCATGTTTTGTGCAGCATCTGAAATCTCTATGAAGCATTTTCAAACATTTTTCAAAGTTAAAGGTGCTACATAAATGGAAGTTAATGCTATGAGTGCCAATGATGATCCAAGTGTAAGCTAACATTTGCCTTTTTGACTGTAGGCAGGAGGTTAGATGGTTGAAAAAAAGCTGGTTTCAAAAAACACGAAGAAAAAACATACCAAATATTTTATTGAAATGAAGCAGATCTTGACAGGACCTCACTGCATCCCATGTGTCAAGGTATTGTACTTTACACTCTGAAGAACTCTATGAATTGTATTTAATCTACTATAAACATACAAGCATAAGATCAGTTACTTGTTTCACCTTTCAAAGATCCTTCATATTGGATTGCAGCACCGTACTTACAAATCTTAGCACTTTAAACATCAGTTTTTCTTTGATTGTTTGGAGGCATGAAGTTCTAACATGCTTGGAATAGTATTACTTACTTCTCAAACAGATAACAGTTACTACAGTAGTTTTCTATCTCGCTGTGAAAGTGTGTCCGAATCTAATTAAAACACATGTGCATTGGTTGAATTAGTTTCCCAGAATCAATTTGGCAAATAATCAATTCAGCATCAATGACCAGAAGTAGTGTGAGCAGGGGTAGGCCAGGCAGCTCCTTGAGCGTGCTTTGCAATTCAGTAAGACCACAGTTGACCTGACTGGAGCCTTAACTCCATTTGTCTGTCCGGCCCCTGTAACTCATGATTCGTTTGTCAATCAAAAACCTGTCTAAAACAGCTTTGAATTCATTCAATGACTGCCTCCACTGCTCATAGCACAAGAGAATTTCAAAGTCTAACAGCCCACTCAGAGAAGCAACTCCTCCTCATCCCTATCTTAAATGGGATGCACTTTATTTTTAATCTATATCCTCCACTCAAATTCCACAAAAAGGATCATCCTGCCTGAAATGTCCTCTCAGAATTTTTCTGGTTTCAACAAGCTCACTTCTCGTTCTTCTAAATTACAATGAGTATAGTTCTAGAATTCTAGAATCCCTACAGTGTGGAAACAGGCCCTTCGGCCCAACAAGTCCACACTGACCCTCTGAGGAGTAACCCACCCAAACCCATTCCCCTACCTCATTATCCTGTACTTACCCCTGACCAATGCACCTAACCAACACATCCCTGAACACTTTGGGCAATTTAGCATGGCCAATTCACCTAACCTGCACATCTTTGGATTGTGGGAAGAAACCAGAGAATCTGGAGGAAACCTATGCCAACATGAGAAGAATGTGCAAACCACACAGACAGTCGCCCGAGGCTGGAATTGAACCCGGGTCCCTGGCACTGTGATGCAGCAGTGCGAACCACTGAGCCACTGTGCCGTCCCAAACCTGCTCATTCTTCTCTCATATGACAATCCCAGATATCAACTGAGCGAATCTTCTCAGAACTGTTTTCAATACAATGATATTCTTCCTTAAGTAAGAAAACCAAAATTGCACATGGTAACTCTAGGTGTTGTTTCATTGAGGCCCTATGTAACTATAGTGAGCTGATACTCAGGAATAAAGGCCAACATTCAATTTCCTTTCCAATCCTACAAAACAGTCTGAAATATGCTATAGCAGAAGCTGTCTCTACCTGTTAATTTTGCTCTGCAAAGCCTTACAGCTGCTTAATCACTTCCAGGAAGTTGAGAGTCACAATTGCAGCATGGCATCAAACTGTCCATACTTTAAACAGGTAAGACATTCCGTAATCATGTGCAGCAACACAGTAGTTCAGTGTTAGGCACTGCTGCCTCAAAGCACCAGGGACCTGGATTGATTCCAGCCTTTGGTGCCTGTCTTTCTGAGTTTGCACATTGCCCCTATATGTGTGTGGGTTTCCTTTGGACGCTCCAGTTTCCGCCCATAGTCCAAAGATATGCAGGTTAGATGCTTTAGCCACGCTCAATATCCCCATAATGTCCAGGAATGTGTAGGTTAGGCGAACTAACCATGGGAAATGCAGGGTTACAGGAATAGGTGGGGGGCTGAGTCTAGATGGGATATTCTTCAGAGGGTCCATGTGAACTTGATATGGATTCTATGTTCTCTAACAACCGAGATAACATGCAAAATTAAAAGGCTGCGAGGGGAAGAAAAAACATATCAAGTTAAGGGATATAAAGGAGAAAAGAAACGGTGCATTTACAAAACTGACCGAGAGACAGAAAACAGGGAGTAGTTGTGAAAGAATTTTCCAAACTCGAGGAAATTTTGCAGTGGTATTCTGTAGGGAAAGGTTTGAGGCCCATTGGTCTTTCTTTGATATATAGAAATGGTTAGATGAGGCACAATATCAAAGTTTTTACATTACACAAACTAGTAATGTACTGATGTGGATTTGGTTTACGCATCAGAAGGCATTCCGTAAGAGATCAGCGTGTAAAATTAAACCACATGGGATCAGGTGGTTTATTAACATGGATAGAGAACAGGTTGGCAGACAAGAAACAAACAGTAGGAATAAACAGTGCTTAGATCCCAGCTAATAACAGTATATATTAATGATTTAAATCACGCGACTAGATGCAATTCCTCAAAGTTAGCAAACAGCACAGCTGGGTGGGAGAATGAGCAGTAAGGGAGATGCAAAGATGATTCAGTGTGACTTAGTAAAGTTGAGTGAGCAGTACATGTGTGGCAGATGAAATATAATGAGGATAAGTGAGTTTATCAACTTTGGTAGTATGATTATTATCTGAATGGCAATAGATTAGTAAAGTAAGCATGCAGGTGCAGCAGGCAATGAAGAAGGTATATGATTTGTTGGCCTTTATAGCAAGAGGATTTGAGTAGAAGAGCAGGATGTCTTGCTGCCACTGTACAGGACCATAATGAGGCCATGCCTTAAGTACTATGTGTGTTTCAGTTTCCTTATCTGAGGAAGGGTAATTTGGCCATGGACGGAGTATAACAAAAGTTTACCAGACTGATTCCAGGACAGGAAATATGAAGAGAGTGTGGTTACTGTTGTTTGGAAGAATGAGGGGGGTGTCTCATAAAAAAAAGTATAAAATTCTGACAGACTCAGACAGGGTAAATGCAGGAAGGATGCTCCTGATGACCAGAAAATCCAGGACCGGGCTCATACTTTAAGGATACAGAGGGGTATGATATGCAGACGAATTTCTTCATCCAGAGAGTGGTGAGCCTGTGGAATTCTCTGACACATTGGTTGTAGCCAAAACAATGATGTGTTGTTGTGGTTCTGCTCGCCGAGCTGGAAGTTTTTGCTGCAAACGTTTCGTTCCCTGGCTAGGGAACATCATCAGTGCTGTTGGAGCCTCGTGTGAAGCGCTGCTTTGATGTTTCTTCCGGTATTTATATTGGTTTGTTCTTGCCGCTTCCGGGTGTCAGTTTCAGCTGCAGTGATTTGTATGTGGGGTCCAGGTCAATGTGTCTGTTGATGGATGTTCTTGCCGTTTCCGGGTGTCAGTTTCAGCTGTAGTGGTTTGTATATGGTGTCCAGGTCAATGTGTCTGTTGATGGAGTTTGGGGATGAATGCCATGCTTCTAGGAATTCTCTGGCTGTTCTCTGTCTGGCTTGTCCTATGATAGTGGTGTTTTCCCAGTCAAATTCATGTTGCTGCTTGTCTGAGTGTATGGCTACTAGCAACTCAGACAAGCAGCAACATGAATTTGACTGGGAAAACACCACTATCATAGGACAAGCCAGACAGAGAACAGCCAGAGAATTCCTAGAAGCATGGCATTCATCCCCAAACTCCATCAACAGACACATTGACCTGGACACCATATACAAACCACTACAGCTGAAACTGACACCCGGAAACGGCAAGAACATCCATCAACAGACACATCGACCTGGACCCCACATACAAATCACTGCAGCTGAAACTGACACCCGGAAGCGGCAAGAACAAACCAATATAAATACCGGAAGAAACATCAAAGCAGCGCTTCACACGAGGCTCCAATAGCACTGATGATGTTCCCTAGCCAGGGAACGAAACGTTTGCAGCAAAAACTTCCAGCTCGGCGAGCAGAACCACAACAACGGATACCCGAGCTACAAATCTTCAATCAGATTTTAAAACAATGATGTTTTCAAGGAGTTAGATACATTTCTTAGGGCTAAAGGGATCAAAGGGTACAGCGATAAAGCAGAAACAGGTACTGAGTTGGATGATTTACCATGATCACACTGACTGACAGGATGGGAGCGAAGTCAAAAATCTTAATCCTGCTTCTACTTTCTATGTTTCAGGAAGGACAGGAATAGACTTGAGGAAGTCCTGAGTTAGTGTTGGAGACTGCAGTGGGTTCCTTTAATCTGATGATATCTTGGGTGGAGAATTGAAAAGTCGACCTCAATCTCCCAAAGGGGTCAAATGTGTCACCCTAACACCTGTTCGCCTTACCAAATATGTCTAACTAGCGTATTAACTTGTATCTATTATTAACATGCAATAAACTACATCTTGTTCATAAGACAATTGCCTCTTCTTGCTAATATTCCCTGATGATTCATTGTCTATTACGGTTAACCAATCAGGTCCTTAAATGCAGTATAGAAAAGATGACTGCCCAACTTGTTTAAAATTTTATTTGAAAGAGCAAAAAGGCCACATTCTTGAGTCATAGAGTCACACAACACAGAAACAGACCTTTCAATCCAACCAGTCCAGACTGAACACAATCCCAAACTAAACGAGTCCCATCTGCCTGCTCCTGGCCAGTATCATTCCAAACCTTTCCTATTCATGCACTTATCCAAATGACTTTTAAACATTACAATCATCCCACATCCACTACTTCCTCTGGAGGCTCATTCCATACATGAACCACCCTCTGTGCAAAACATTTGCCCCTCGTATTTTTTAAATCTCTCTCTTCTCATGTTAAAAATGTGCCCCTCGTCTTGAAATCCCCAATCCTTGGGAAAAGACAACTATATCTATACCCCTCATTATTTTATAGATTTCTATAAGGTCACCTCTCAACCTCCTTCATTCCAATGAAAATTGTTCCAGCCTATTCAGCCTTTCTTTCTAACTCAAATCTTCCATTCCTGACAACATCCTGGTGGATCTCTTCTAAACCCTCTTCAGCTTAATCGTATCCCTCTTGTGACTATGGCTGCAGTTATTAGTTGGCAGTGGTTGGTTCTGCAGCATATTGGAAAGATGTTGTTAAATTTGAAATGATTCAGAAAAGATTTACAAGGATGTTGGCAGGATTGGAAGGTTTGAGCTATAGGGAGAGGCTGAATAGGCTTGGGCTGTTTTTCCTGGAGTGTTGGAGGCTGAGGGGTGACCTTATAGAGGTTTATTAAATCATGTGAAGCATGGAAAGGTAAATAAACAAGGGATTTTCCTTGGGTGGGGGTGTCCAGAACTAGAGGGCATAGATTTAGGGTGAGGGGGGAAGAATTTAACAGGGGCCTAAGGGGCAACTTTTTCACACAGACGGGAGGGGTGTGTGTGTATTTTCCTCCTGCCAGAGGAAGTGGTGGAGGCTGATAATAATTACATTTAAAAGACATCTGGATGAGTATATGAATAGGAAAGGTTTAGAGGGATATCGACCAATGGGACTACATTAGATTAGGATATCTGGTTGGCATGGACGAGTTGGACTGAAAGGATGTTTCTGTGCTGTACATCTCTATGACTCTATTAGTTGCAAAGTTTCTCAACCCTTGAACTATTCTCACTTAACCTGTCTATATCCCGCAGGAGTCTCGGTATTACCATCGTCACTCGTCTTTCCACATAGTTTTGTTCATATATAGTTTGCACAGTACATTTACTTTCCTCATCCAAGTCATTCATTTATATTGTAAATAATTGTGACCCCAGCACTAATTCCTGTGGCACATCATTAGTTATAGATTGCCAACCTGAAAATGGCCCCCTTAAGTCAACTCTCTGCTTTCTAGTCAATTGTCTATCCATGCTAATATACCACCTCCAACACCATGGGATCATCTTAATAGCCTAACATGTACCATCTTACTAAACATCTTTGGAAAATGTTACATCCATTGATACTCCTTCATCTATTTGGCTTGTTTCTTCCTCAAAGATTTAGTTAATTTGTCAGGCATGATTTCCTCTTCATGAGGCAATGCAGACTCTGCTGATCATATTATTTATTTCTAAATGTTCTATTACGTCTTTTATAATAGACTCTAATACTTTCCCAATAACAGACATTAATCTAACCATTTTGCAGTGTCTGTTTTTTTTGTCTCCTTTCCTTTTAAATAAAGGTGTTACATTGGCAATTTTCCAATTTTCTCAGACTTTTCCAGAAGCTAAAGATTCCTGGAACGTTACCAGTAATGCATCTACCATCTCCATAGCTAGTTCATTTAATATCATAGGATGCATCCTGTCAAGTCCATGGAACCTCTCAGTATTTAGACACATTTGCAAATTGCTTCTGCATTCTCCCCAGTGTATTTACATCTTTTCTATAATATGGCACACAGAACCGTACATAACACTCCACAACCGCCACAAGTCTAACAAGTGTCTTGTACAAGTTCATCATCACCTCCCTTCTCTTGTATTTTACACTCCCACTCGTAAAGCAAAGGATACTATACACTTTACTTACAGTTCTCTCTACTTATCCTGCCACTTTCAATAACCTGTGCACATGCTGGTTACAGATCACAATCTGAAGCATTCACAAAGAATATGTTTTAGATTTCAATATAATTTTTAAAAATAAATACTGAGTAAATCACAGTGGTTCAAGGAATGTCACTGTGGATTCATAGGTTGAATTAAACTGTTTCTTCAGGCTAACATTTGATGAGCAGATTGCTTCTGGAACAACAAACCACTCGCACTCTTGACAAATTAAGGAAAGAGGTCTAACATTAACGTCATCAAGTTAGAAATCACAGGCGGAAGAAAATGATATATAAACACAGCTGCTGCTCAGATCATGAAGATCTTCCTCTTACTAAGTAAGAGCACAAAATAAATGTTTTAAAATCAATTCGATTGTCAACTTCAACACATGCCTTGAAAGAAAAAAAATTCACTTTGAATTGTATAGAAGATAAAGTTATTTACCTATATAAGCAGTCCATATAATCAGCACCCTTACTGTACTCTTCCCAATATTTATGGTACATAGTCAAAATCTGTTCTTCGGAATCCAGAACTTTCTGTAAATAAAAGTATATCAAGGACATATCCTTTTCAATGACAAAATTATTTCTAAGATCAGGGCAACTGGATGATTTGGATGAATGTAATAGTACAAGTCATGATTGGCAACTTACTGCAGAATCTTTGCTGATAATGAATTTTGGAGATTTTGGGAAAATTGCAAAGCACACTGCAAGAAGTACTTTGAAGTTGTAAAATTTAATGCTTTAGTACTGTGCAGGACTATTTTTGCTATGTTCATATCTTTATTTAGCTCTGAGTCACTTTTGTGGAACATTTCTGCTTCAAAACAGTTATAATGTGGAATCAAACAAATTAGTACCTCTGCACTACTTTTACAAAGTTTGGTGACTTAAAAATTTTGGAAGCATTACTATGTCTATCTGGTGTGCATGTTTCATAGGAAAGTGGAGCAGTCAGTATATTCTGCATAGGTTGTTTAGCAATGCTCATCTACTGATGCATTGATCGTTGTAAACATATACTGTAGTTTCAAGGTATTAAAGTCATGACTTCACTGGATTCTGATAGTTGCCCAACTATGAGTTTCGGTGGGACATAAGAACATAAAAACTAGGAGCAATAGTAGGCCATCCAGCCTCACAAGCCTGCTCTGCTATTCAATAAGATCATGGCTGATCTTTTTGTGGACTCAGCTCCATTTACCCGGCCGCTCACTATAACCCTTAATTCCTTTACTGTTCAAAAATCTATCTTTGCTTTAAAAACATTTTACAAGATAGCCTCAACTGCTTCACTGGATAAGGAATTCCACAGATTCACACCCTTTGGGATAAGAAGTTCCTCCTCAACTCAGTTGTGAAACTACTCCCCATTACCTTGAGGCTATGCCCCCTAGTTCCAGTTTCACACCCGAGTGGAAACAACATCCTTGCTTCTATTTTACCTATTCCTCATAATTTTTTGTTTCTGTAAGATCCCCCTTCATTCTTCTAAATTCCAAAGAGTATAGTCCCAGTGTACTCAATCTCTCCTCATAAGCCAACCCTCTCAACTCCAGAATCAACCTAGAGTACCTCCTGACATCAATGAATATGATGCAGATTTAGAGTTCGCTTGCAGCATTTGTCCCAGTTTTAAATTATTGAATTATTTTTGGGTAAAAGTCACAAAGAAATTCAGAAAAAAACATACTGACCTAGACAACAGTGAGAACATCAAGTTCATTGCCTCACCATGTGACTGAAGTAAAAACCAACAGAAGTGAAAAGGAAATTAGATTCCGTACAGTGTGGAAATAGGCCCTCTGGCCCAACAAGTCCCTACCGACCCTCCTAAGAGTAACCCACCCAGTCCAATTCCACTACCCTACATTTACCCCTGATTAATGTACCTAACACTATGGGAATTTAGCATGATCAATTGATCTGACTTGTACATCTTTATGGTTTTGAGAGGAAACCCACGCAGACAAGAGGAGAATGTGCAAACTCCACACAGCCAGTCGCCCGAGGTGGGAATCGAACCAGGTCTCTGGCGCTGTCAGGCAGCAGTGCTAACCACTGAGCCACTGTGCCACCAGTAGAGGCAAAGAATGACAAATTTAGATGAAGAAAAATAGGAGGCGGCTCAAGTTGAACATAAACACCAGTGGGGACCAAATGGTCTGTTTCTGTGCTGTAAAAAGAAACTATATACTATATCCTACTCATAATGTAGTGGTTCTGAGGGTAAGGTGAAAAATTGCTGTGATCCCAATAATACATCATTTTTAGTAATCTCCTTTCAGATAAATTAGCACAGCTCAAACTCTGTTTATACAAAACAAAATATTTTACTCATTATTTTTCTGCATCAATCAAAAACACCAAAAATACTTTTACTCACTTCGATTTATATTTTACAGCAGTCCAATATTCAAAAAATCTGTGACTAGAGAAGAGTGAATAATGGATATCCCCAATCACAAAAGACACTTCTTGACAAAAGATTGGAGCAAAAACAATAAAATCTCCTAGTTAAATCCCAGAGTAAAAATCATTAAAGGGAATCAGGGTAAATTATTATTTTCCACAGTCCAGGGTGCCAAGACTAAGTGAAACACATTAATAGTTGGGCAACTTGCACCATTTAGTTTAGCAGAGACAAAAAAAAATGACTGGGGTCTCTGCTTTTTATTCAGTATGGAATTGGGAAAAATAACAATGGTATCAATTGGTGATGAGTTCATCTGATAACAAGTTTTTAAAACACATTCCCATTGACAAAAATCATTGACATTGATTTAAAGGGGAATTGTCCTCATTTTTGAGCAAATCTGAGCAATTCCGGAAATGTACTGACAAACAAGATTAAATATTCGGATTGTAATCCTATAAGGACTGTAAAAGCATCAGCTGAACAACATAGATGACAATTTTAAACATTTAATATTACTTTTGAGGGTTTTTAGCAAAATGCGAGTTTTATCTACATTATGACATACTTGGGGAAATCAAATAAATTGAAGAATTGATGGGTTGAATTTTCAATCACCCAATGAGTTTAGACTTACACAGACTGAAAATCATGCCTTTGGAGATGTCAGTGGTTGCAACTACCTCAGTGACACAATTAGATTTTCAAAGAAAGTTGGGATGGGGAGCTGGTAACTTGGACACTTCCAATTAATTGCTTGCTGAACTCATTTATGTTTGGAACATGGGAAGAACAGCTTACAATGTTCGCATGGGAACTAAGGGGAGCAGAGAGAGTCTGGAACACATTTGTGTTGAGCTGTTGGAAACACAGTGGAGAGACATTAGTACTCATAACAGCATTGTGAAAATGGTATATAAAAGGGGCAATATAAACTCAATTGCTCATACAGTGGCATAGAATTGTTATAGCTAGGGCGGAGGGGCTTGAATTTGAAAGGAACTTGAGGCAGCGGGAATCTAGGGTCACCTTTGGACATGCCTGCTTTGTGTGGTTTACTTGAACTCTTCTTCCAGAGGAAGGGAAGACGTATCTCTTGTACATCCAGCTATGATCAGAGCAACTCTGGTCTCCCTCCTATC
This sequence comes from Hemiscyllium ocellatum, assembly GCF_020745735.1. NCBI lineage: Eukaryota > Metazoa > Chordata > Chondrichthyes > Orectolobiformes > Hemiscylliidae > Hemiscyllium > Hemiscyllium ocellatum. The sequence continues at coordinate 106,177,605 of NC_083405.1, forward strand.
GGAACAATGTTGTGAAATTTGAAAGGGAGAGGCTTAACAGGCTGGGTCTGTTTTCCCTGCAGCGTCAGAGGCTGAGGTTTATAGACCTTATAGAGCTTTACAAAATTATGGGGGGCATGGATAGGGTAAATACGCAAAGTCTTTTCCCTGGGATTGGGGAGTCCAGACCTAGAGGGCATAGGTTTAGGGTGAGAGGGGAAAGATATAAAAGAGACCTACGGGGCAACCTTTTCACTCAGAGGGTGGTACGTGTATGGAATGAGCTGCCAGAGGAAGTGGTGGAGGCTGGTACAATTGCAACATTTAAGAGGCATTTGGATGGGTATATGAATAGGAAGGGTTTGGAGGGATATGGGCCAGGTGCTGGCAGGTGGGACTAGATTGGGTTGGGATATCTGGTCGGCATGGACGAGTAGGACCAAAGGGTCTGTTTCCATGCTGTACATCTCTATGAATCTATGAGCTCAAGGGAGGAATCAGCAAACTGTGGCACTGCAGAGGAATGGTTTCTTACCCTGGTCTCCCTGATCCAAAGGTCAGATGAAACTATTGTTTGCCTCGTAAATTATCCTGCTGTGCTTGTTGTGTACTATACCCACACCTTAACTGGCAGTGAACTCGGCTGCAGGCCAATTAGTAAATATAGAATGCAGCAGGGAAAGAGGTCCTTCAGTTCATCGTCTGTAGCCACCACGATGTCACTCTAAACTAATTGCATCTGCCTGCACATGGTCTGTATCTCTATTCCCTGCCTGTCTGTTTTAAATGTCTTTTATAAGTTGCGTCTATATCTGCTGTTACCATCTCCCCGGCACCTATCACCCTCTGTGTAAAAAAAAGTCTTGCACATTTCCTTTAAACTTTCGCCCTCTCACCTTAAACCTATACCCCCGAGTATTTGACATTTCCATTCTGGGAAAAAGACCCTGACTATCCACCCTATCTATACCTTTCATAATTTTACGTCCTTCTGTCAGGTCATCCATCAGCAAATAAAGCTCGTGCAAAAACAATCCAAGCTAATGCACTCCAAACCAGGCAATATCCTGGTAGAGCTCTTTTGCACTCTCTTCAAAGACTCCACATCCTTCCTACACTGTGGTGACCAGTACTGCACTCAATACACCAATGTGACAACTAAAGTTTTATACATCTGCAACATGACCTGCCAACCTTTCTCTAAAATAACCCAACTGATGAAGGCAGTTGCTTGCCTTCTTTACTATTTAACCCACTTGTCCTACCACTTTCAGGGAGTAATGGAGTTGCACCTAAGACCCCTCTGTATATCAATGCGCCTAATGGTCCTGCCATTTACTGTAAAGTTCCAATTGCATTTGGCTTCCCAAAATGCAACATGACTGGCTAATACTTGGAATATTACATTGTATGACAGATTCTAAAATGGTGCAGGGCCTTGGAAACATTCAAGGTGTCAGGTTCCTGACCTTGGAAGGAAGATTTGGCTCCACATTACTTTCTTGCTCTGCACTTTATGCGTAGCATGCAACCATTTAAAGTTTACAGTAAAGGTGATAAAACTGAAAAAATTACCTTGTACAAATGTTGGACGTGATTTTCCAGAAAAATTTTTGTTTCCGTGTAGAGTCGTTCTCCCAGAGGTTCTGGGTAGGCAACACACAAAGCATAAATGTCTCTGAAGAGAATATTAAGGGTCTTCATTGCAAACAGGTAGGGGAAAATAGTTAACAAAACATGTTTAATAATCATCAAAAGTAAATCTTAAATTCTATGAATGATTTCTTGAGATACAGCTTCCAAACTAAACTTTTATTAAACTTGTGCCTAATGAGGACTGAAATTTGACTTTTCCCAACCAAAAAGAACTTATACACAAAAGATGCAAAAAAAATTTTCATTGCTACTTATATTTCAGCCAACATAGTCTCTTCACAAGCTAATCAGCAATTGAGTTATTTTTAGAGTTTAAATCATATATGGATAATACAAGTCCCAGTAAAGAGCACACCCTATTGAGCCAGCATTCCCAGCTGACCAGTAGGTACCGACTAGTAGTGACGGCCGGGAGGTTAGAGAACTCCCACTGGTAGAGAGCACACCTTGCTCGGAGGCTACTGCAGCCATACAGATGGTGCTGGGACAATATTATTGGCCAGGGGGTAGAGAAGTCCCGACTGGGTCGGTACACTTTACTGTTGGTGGTATCCATGGGTACACAATCTGCTAAATGGCAGATCAAAGTTTTAAGGGGGATACTGCAGGTCCCCTTATTGAGACATACAAGGTTGACAGAGCAAATGAAGAAAAGTGGTTGGGATCCATCCCAGACATCAGCACAACAGAGAGACTGGATAGACAAACAAAAATGAAATTAAACTAAGAAGATAGGGGTAATGTTAGTGTACCAATTAGCAGGCCTAACTGAACAAGTAGGTGTCTCCACTAGCAGGTGGAGAAAAAGCCAAGAACAAATTGAGGAGCTGGGGGATAGGATAAAGGAGCGAGAGCAAAGATGAGAAAAAGTACAGGAGGAAAGTGAGACTTGACTCTCTCCCCTCCTCCGAAACCGTCCAGAAGGGACCAAGTGCTCCCTCTGTTGGTCGAACTGTGCAAGAGTATAACTTAGCACTGGTTACCAGAGGAGGAACAGACTCACAGCCCAAAGTGAATTATAAACACTTCACCCCCCGGAGAGGCAGCAGATTATGGCCTACCTGCGCAAATTACAGCCTAGAAATGCAAACACCAGGTTCTGGGAAGAGCTGGATAGTGTATGGGTAGGGCACCAACTACACTTGAGAGACATACACCAGCTGGTCCAGGCCAGCTTGCCCAGCAGATAAATGGAAGCAGGTAGCTGGCAGACCCGATGCCACAGAGACTTTAGGGGATGACGGGAGACACATGCCTTTGCCCTTACAGCTGAGATAGATGCCCAGCAGGTCCCCTTCGCCGATTTTAAAGAAGAAATCCACTGCGTGCTTGGAAATGCTCCCACAAACTGGGGCACGATCATGATCACTAAGCAGCTTCAAGGGAAAGGAGCCTCTGAATGTAGGGAACGATTATTTAGGGTCTATCAGGAATGCTCAGGGTAAGCGAACCCAGATTGGTGGGGGGGAGCCGGGCATTCATCCAAGCTTTTAGATATTGGCTCTCTAGTACCCACCATGCCATCCTGAAAATGGAAGTAATAATGTCCCAGGATTATTATGATCTAGTTGAGTGGGCTAGCAGGGTGCAGGAGGCAGAAGCTCCTGCGATAAAGGCAAGACCTGACAAAGCGGACTACTGGAATGGAGGCAAGAGTGGAATAAAACTATCCTGCCACAACAGTGGCTGACAGGGACACTTTACTCGAGAATGTAGGGCCCCAAAGGGAGGGAATAGAGCAGGGAACAATGCAAAATATTGCAGCCACTGCAAGAGAATAGGACACATAGAAGCAGGGTATTGGGAAAGGCATGGGGCACCCCCTAATACCATCTAGAACACCATGGAACCACGAGAATCCCAAAGTCAGCAGAGCTGATAACCAGCTGCCCCCATTCGTGAGGGAAAGGGAGAGGGGAGAATTTATGTGCCTGCAGTGATAGGAGGGAGATAATGTGAAATGCTAGTAGACACAGGAGCGGTTAAGGGATTTGTTTTTCTATTTAAGGGGACTTATACGACAGACACACCAGACCTCCCGAACCTGTTCACAGTAGGGACAACTGCATCCCTTACTGTACCATGCCCCAGCTAGGGACATGTTCGGAGAAGGATAGTGGCCCGCTCCATCAGTCAGGAGTCCTGTGCTGACTGGCAGGTCCCCACCACTTTGGGGTCATCATTGGGCTATGGAATCTTGCGATCTCTATCTTTATGAGGCGCAGCAGGGGTCGTCACCGCTAAAAGCTGAAATTACCTTGTATGTGGCCTGACTATCTTAGGCAATAATACGTCAAAGCTCTGGAAGCAATTAGTACAGAGCTGGCTGAACTCAGACTCTACACACAGCAGATGCATTACGCAGTTGATTATCAATTAGCACAGCAAGGAGGATTTTGGACAATTATTGGTCACAATTGTATCACCCATGTTATTCTGGATCAGTGGTGCTGGAAGAGCACAGCAGTTCGGGCAGCATCTTTCGCTGCTCGTTGGATGCTGCCTGAACTGCTGTGCTCTTCCAGCACCACTGATCCAGAATCTGGTTTCCAGCATCTGCAGTCATTGTTTTCACCCATGTTATTGATGACTCTTAATACATTACAGAAGCCGTCAAGAATATCCGAGACCAACTAGATAATTTTCGACAGGGAGCCACAATTACAGACAGCTGGCTAAATTGGTTGATAGATCAAGCTTGGCACATGGGATAGTTGTCCTCATTTGCACTCATGCTGGCATTCTGTGTGGGCCTCTGGTGTTTAAAGCTCTGCTGTAACACGATACTGATGAGAAATGTACCAGCAGCAAGTGTTACCATGGAAGAGCCCCCAACGAAATTGGCAATCCATAATACCCCTCAGGATGAAGAGCTCCTAGAGATGACCCAACTCTACATGTAAATTGGGTGGTCTGCAGGAGATGTCCGAAGTCACCTCCTTGACCACAAAGAGGGGAGGACACACAAGATGGCCACTGAACTGTAAGTTGGCCACTTGACACACAGGGTGGCCGTCAGACCACAATATGCAGAGAGACAGCAGAGCAAACACAGATACTGCCTGGGGCCTGCAGAATGCCAGTACAATGCACTCACAACCTAGTTGATTAGTTGAAGGCAGGTGGGGGAGAGAGTACACATGAATAGCGTATACTGCCCGCTGAAGTGTCTGCCGACAGCTTTGATAGAAGTGCTAACAGTTTGATATGGACTTAATACAGAGTGATAATTAAGGCTGCAGTAATCGACCTTCTCAGGAAGAGTGATTAGTGCCCATTACTACAGCAATGGACTTCCGCGCAGACATTGAAACTGACAATGACTGCGCTGACATTAACAAAGGCTGTGCTGGAATTAACAAAGGCTGCACAAGAAATGACAATGACTGCACCAAAACTATTTACGATTCTGCAAAGTTTACAACAAACAAACTATGTTACAGAGACAATAACCTCATCACTGACCTATTATGTCACAAAATGTATAAAAGTATCTTGACATCTGCTCCGGACTGAGAGATTACTCGCAGCTGACCACTTTGCTTGTACATATTTCCGATATTTCCTTGTACAATAAACTCTGTTGTTGAACCGTGACTCTGACTCCGAGGCTGCTGATTTTCCCCACATCACAGGCAATATATTTCTCACATTTCTTTTGATATTTTTATTTTCGTGATGACAAAATGCTGGACTTTAAAATATTATTTCAGCTCCTCGAAAGATGTAGCACATTGTTTTTTCAAGTTAGCATTAAAAAGGCATTTGTTAGGCTTCTAATTATCTACTATCTCTCTTTCATTATAATTCAAACAAAATCGATTTCCTACAGAAACAAGACAGTGGGAAGTGTCCAGCAGGTTAAAGAGACTATAATAGCAAAGATATTGTGAGCAAATGAATGGGTGTAGGTAGAATAGAGAACAGCCTAATCTTAACTCTAATCTAATCTAGAGAACAGCCTCCTGAGCTCACTCTACCACTCAATACCATCATGGTTAATCATCCACTTCAATGCATTTTCCAATACTATTTCCATTCTCCTTTTAGTCACTGATATTTAAAAATCCTTAAATCTCTACTTTAAATACATTCAATTCTTGAGCTTCGGAACCCTTTGGGACAGAGGATTGCAAAGATTCACAACCTGAGTAAACAAAATCATCAGCTCATTCCGAAGAGGCTTGGCCCTTATTTGAAATTGTCTCTTGTTTCGAGACTCCCTAACGAATGGAACATCTTACCTGCATCAACGTTTTCTAACCCTCTTAAGTATGCTGTAAGTTTCAATGAGATCACCTCTCATCCTTCTAAACTGCAGAGAATGTCGGCTCAGTTTTCCCAATCTCTCTTCAGACAACTGCCTTAGTGTCCCAGGAACAAGTCAGGTGAACCCTTGTTGCACTCTCAATTACAATAATATCCTTCCTAAGGTAAGGGGAGCAAAAGTGCACACAGTACTCCAGATTCAATTGAACAAAAGTTCAAAACAGTTAAAGGAAAACCTTGCTACTCCCCTATTTAAATCAACTTGCAACGAAGACGAGCACACCATTCACCTCAAAGGTCCTGCTGAACCTACATAACAGCTTTCAGAGTCTTACTGACGAGAACACCTGGGTTCAACATGTCACAAGCAGATGCCAATGTGGCGGCCCACCATTCGGCATTCATGGAACTTCCCAGCACCTGAATGGCCACATACCTTAGAGGGAACGTTGCCCAGATCCCTTGGTACATCTACACTTCCTAAATTCTTACTCTTCTAAGAAATACTCAGCACATCTACCCTTCCGAAGATGGATAACTTCCCATTTTCCACATGATATACCATCTGCCTTGCTCTCGCCCTCTCACCAAGTCGGTCCAAATCTCTCGAAGCCACTTTGTATCTTCCTCGTTGCCATTTCCACATGACTTTGTCATCCCTGAACCTGGAAGTATTATATGCAGTTCCTCAGCAAAATCTTTGATATATCTTCTGAACAGCCGGGTACCCAAGTATTGAGGCTTATAGTGCAGCACTAGTCACAGCCTGATTCATTATACTCTTGCTGCAAAACAGAAAATCCGCACACTACCTGAGAAAACAGTCACTAGCGTCCTTTCGTTGTTGACTTTTTTTTGTATATGAACAGAGGAACAGAAGTAAGCTGTGTAGCTGCTCAAGCATTTTCTACTGTTTCCATAAATTTCCTATTTACTTAATTTAACAATCTCCCTTTGCAGTTTTAGACTTCCATCTATGTAATTTACAAAGTCATCTTATTTTATGTCATCACAAAGTTCGATATGTGGTTTGCTGTTGAATTATCATAAGGGTTAATCAGTACAGTATAGTAAGTGACTGAAGCCCAAGTACAGAATATTACCAGACTCCACAATTCAGGCAAGCAGTGATAGTCAGTCACTCAATAGTTACAAGCGCATTTCTTAATATCATCCTTAAACAGTAAAGCACCTCCACCTCCTCGTCTTTTCTTTCAGAATACTGAGTACCCTTGGACATTTACCTCCCAGTCCTGATCCTTCTGTAACCACGATTCAGTAATCCCCACCAGTTCATACTTATTTGTTTCTGCTTGTGCTGTCAGCTCATCAACTTTATTCCAAAAACTGTGTGCATTTAGGTACAAAACTTTTAAATAAGTTCCACAGCTCCACAGAGCCTGTCTCCACACTGGAGGGGATTCTATGATAGGCACAGCAGTAATTATAGCTGACAATGTGTTGCTGGAAAAGCGCAACAGGTCAGGCAGCATCCTGAAGATTCTTGAAGAAGGGCTTATGCCCGAAATGTCGATTCTCCAGCTCCTTGGATGCTGCCTGACCTGCTGCGCTTTTCCAGCAACACATTTTCAGCTCTGATCTCCAGCATCTGCAGTCCTTCCTTTCTCCACAGCAGTAATTATAGGTGATTTGAACATGAATGTTGATTGGTTTAAAAAACTTGGCAAGAGTAGCCTCGAAGAAGGGTTCACAGAGTGTATGAGGATTTGTTTTTTAGAGCAACATGTCATGGCGCCAACCAGAGAACTGGTTATTTTAGATTCAGTATTACAGAAGAAGGAAGAATTGATGAATGGTCTTGTACTTCAGGATTCTCTAGGAAGAAGTGATCACAACATGCAAGAGTTTCAAATTCGGACTGAAAGATGAGGACAGACTCACATATGAGAGTTGGAGTGTTGGGCCATGGTAATTATACAGGCTTGAGGAAGGAGTTGGCCCAAGTAGACTGGGCAAAAATATTAAAAGGCGAGGACAGTTGATGAACAGTGACAAATATTTAGGGAGATACTAAATATTTTTCAATTAAAATATATTCCTGAGAGAAAGAGGAATTGTAAACAGGTGAAAGATCATCCAGGGCTTAACAAGGACATCAAGAATAACGTACCAAACGTTTCCATAAATATATAAAAAGGAAGAGAAAATAAATGTTAGTCCTTTAGAGGATAAAAATGACGAGGTAATAATGGGAAACTCAGAAATGGCAGTGGCACTAAACCAATATTTTGTCTCGGTTTTCAAAGTGAAACATAATAATTTCTTCCCAAAAATTGTAGTTACCACAATTTTTGTGAAATTACTATAATGAGGGAGAAGGTATTAAGTAAACTGGTAGGATTACAGACAGATAAATCCCTGAGGCCTAATGGCCTGTGCCTGAGGGTATTAAAGGAAGTGGCAGCACAGATAGTGGATGCATAAGTTATGATATTCCAAAATTTCCTGGAGTCTGGAAAAGACCATTAGATTAGAAACATGATAATGTGACACCCTTCTTCAAAAAGGAGATCGGCAAAAAGTGGAAAACTATAGACCAACTAGTTGACCTCTGTAGTGGGGAGTTGCTGGAGTCAATCATAAAGAAGGAAATAACTGAACACTTAGAAAAGCATAACTCAATTCAACAGTGTCAGCACAGTTTCATGAAGGGCAAGTCATGTTTGACAACATTGCTGGAGTTCTTTGAGGATGTAACTAGCAAAGTGGAGAATGGGGATCCAGTGCATGTGGGATATGTAGACTTCCAGAAGGCATTGACAAGATACCACATGAAAGATTGATCCAGAAGGTGCGATCCCAGGGGCGAAGAGTAGAGTATTGGCTTGGACAGAAGATTGGCTGACTGATAGAAAGCAGAGAATATGGATAAATGTGCCTTTCTCTGGATGGCAAACTCTAACTAGTGAGGTGCCACAGTGTTTAGTTTTGCGACGTCAACTATTTACAATCTATATAAATGATACTCGTGCAGATAAAGGTGTAACATAACAAAATTTGCAGATGACACTACAATAGTTGGGAAAGCAGGCTGTGATGAGGAGTTAGAGTTTATAGATGGATATTGATAGGCTGGGAGAATGGGTGAGAATGTGGCAGATGAAGTTTGCTGTGGATAATTGCGAGGTTTTCCATTTTGGCTGGAAAAATAGAAAGACAAATTATTGCTTAAGTGGAAAGCAGATTCAAAGTGCATCATTCCAAAGGGACCTAGGTGACTTTGTACAAGAATCGCTTAAAATAGATATGCAGCTATACCAGATAATAAGAAAGGCAAGTGGAATAGTGGCATTTATTGCATAAAGACTGGATTATAAAAGAAAAAAAGTGTTGTTATAATTACATAAGGCATTGGTATGACTACACCTGGAATATTAGAACATAGAACATTACAGTGCAGTACAGGCCCTTTGGCCCTTGATGTTGCATCGACCTGTGAAACCAATCTGACGCCCACTTAACCTACACTATTCCATTTTCATCCATATGTCTATCCAATGACCATTTAAATGCCCTGAAAGTTGGCGAGTCTACTGCTGTTGCAGGCAAGCCATTCCCTACTACTGAGTAAAGAAACTACCTTTGACATCTGGCCTACATCTATCACCCCTCAATTTAAATCTATGTCCCCTCGTGTTAACAATCACCATCCAAGGAAAAAGGCTCTCATTGTCCACCCTATCTAATCCTCTGATGATCTTATATGTCTCAATTAAGTCATCTCTTAACCTTCTTCTATCAAAAACAGCCTCAAGTCCCTCAGCCTTTCCTCGTAAGACCTTCCCTCCAAACCAGGCAACATCTGAGTAAATCTCCTCTGAACCCTTTCCAAAGCTTCCACATTCTTCCTATAATGTGATGACCCAGAACTGTATGCAATACTGCAAGTGCAGCCACACCAGAGTTTTATACAGCTGCAGCATGACCTCATGGTTCCGAAACCTTTGTTCATAGAGGGATTAAGTTAACATACCATATGCCTTCTTATCAACCCTATCAACCTGGGTGGCAACTTTCAGGGATCTATGTACCTGGGCACCAAGATCTCTCGGCTCATCTGCACTACCAAGTATCATACCATTAGCCCAGTACTCTGCATTCCTGTAACTCCTTTCAAAGTGAATCACCACACACTTTTCTGCATTAAACTCCATTTGTAACCTCTCAGCCCAGCTCTGCAGCTTACCTATGTCCCTCTGTAACCTGCAACATCCTTCAGCACCATCCACAACTCTACCGACCTTAGTGTTGCCCGCAATGTACTAACCCATCTTTCTAAGCCCTCATCCAGGTCATCTATAAAAATGACAAACAACAATGGACCCAAAATAGATCCTTGCAGTACCCCACAAATAATTGAACTCCAGGATGAACATTTCCCATCAATCACTTCCCTCTGTCTTCTTTCAGCTGGTCAATTTCTGATCCAAACCGCTAAATCACCATCGATTCTGTGCAATAGCCTATCATGGGGAACCTTATCAACGCCTTACTGAAATCCATATACACCACATCAATCGCTTTACCCTCATCCATCTGTATGGTCACCTTCTCAAAAAACTCAATAAGGTTTGTCAGGCATGACCTACGCTTCAAAAAACCATGTTGACTATCTCTAATCAACTTATTCCTTTTTAGATGATTAAAAATCTTATCTTTTATAACCTTTTCCAACACTTTACCCACAACGAAAGTAAGGCCCACAGGTCTATAATTACCAGGGGTGTCTCTACTCCCCTTCTTGAACAAGAGAACAACATTTGCTATTCTTCAGTCTTCTGGCATTATTCCTGTAGACAATGACGACATAAAGATCAAAGCTTTGCAGTCTCCTCCCCGGTTTCCCAGAGAATCCCAAGACAAATGCCATCTGGCCCAGGGGAATTATCTATTTTTACACTTTCTAGAATTGCTAACACCTCCTCCTTGTGAACCTCAATCCCCTCTTGTTTAGTAGCGTGTATCTCAGTATTCTCCATGACATCATCTTTTTCCAGTGTGAATACTGACAAAAAATATTCATTTAGTGCTTCCCCGGCTCCTCTGACTTCCCCCTGCTGTCCTTGATTGGCCCTGATCTTACTCTAGTCATTCTTCTAATCCTGAGATACCTGTACAAAGCTTTAGGGTTTTTCTTGATTCGATCGGCCAACGACTTCTCATGTCCCCTCCTGGCTCCTCTAAGCTCTCTCTTTAGGTCCTTCCTGGCTAAATTGTAACTCTCAATCGCCCTAACTGAGCCTTCATGCCTCATCCTAACATAAGTCTTCTTCTTCCTCTTGACAAGAGATTTAACTTCTTTAGTGAACCACAGCTCCCTCGCTCGACCAACTTCCTCCCTGCCTGATAGATACATACTTATCAAGGACACACTGCAGCTGTTCCTTGAATGAGCCCCACATTTCAATTGTGCCCATTCCCTACAGTTTCCTTCCCCATCCAATGCATCCTAAATCTTGCCTAATAGCATCATAATTGCCTTTCCCCAGCTATAACTCTTTCCCTCTGGTATATATCTATCCCTTTCCATTGTTAAAATAAACACAATCGAACTATGATCACTATCACCAAAATGCTCACCTACTTCCAAATCTAACACCTGGCCTTGTTCAGTACCTAGTACCAAATCCAATGTGGCCTCACCCCCCGCATTGGCCTGTTTATATACCGTGTCAGGAAACTGTCCTGAACACTTTGAACAAAAACTGACCCATCTGAAGTACTCAAACTATAGTATTTCCATTCAATCTTTGGAAAGTTCAAGTCCTCCACAACAACTATCCTGTCACTCTCGCTCCTATCGAGAATCATCTTTGCTATCCTTTCCTCTACATCTCTGGAACTATTCAGGAGCCTACAGAAAACTCCCAACAAGGTGACCTCTCGTCTCCTGTTTCTAACCTCAGTCCATATTACCTCAGTAGACAAGTCCTCAACGTCCTTTCTACCACCGTAATACTGTCTTTGATTAGCAATGCCAGTACTGTGTCCAGTTTTGGTCTCCTTATTTGAGGGAGAATGGGATGACACTGGAGGCAGTTCAGAGAAGGTTCACCAGAGAGGAGGTTGGTTCAAAACTAAGATGAGGAGAAACTACTTAGAGGGTTATGAATCTGTGCAACTCCCTGCCCCAGAGTGCAGTGGAGGCAGAATCAACCAATCGTACTCATACAGCACAGGAAGAGACTCTTCGGATTCAAGAAAGAAATAGATATGTTTCTGATTGAAGTTGGGATAAACAGCTATGGGGAGCAGGCGGAGAAGTGGAGTTGAGACCAGGATAAGATCAACCAGGATCATGTTAAATGGTGGAGCGGACTCGAAGGGCTGAATTGCCTACTCCTGCTCCTAATTCCTATGTTCCTAAAGGACCTGCCCACCATCCTTAGTCTTTGCCTCCTTCCAGACAGTCAAGTTCCTAACTGACCTTCAAATCCAGAAGAATCCATTTTAGCTGGCTGTCCCTTATGAAGCACTTTAAAAAGCAATATTTCCTTCTCACTATTTTAATCAGTTTGTTTGAATAATTCAATCAGACTCCTCAGGCATGACCCACCCTTCACAATCCATGCTGGGTCTCTCTGATAGCATTTTTGGTTAAGGAATCAAATTGCAACTGCGCAGAGGGATGATATGCTAATGAAGCATCAAATTAAACCACATGGACTGAACTCTTTAAAAAAGGGGCAGCCACACTACTTGGAATGTACAATATACCCTCAAAAATAGTGGGAGACGGCAGAAGAGCATTTATATAGGCAAATATTTGACTACAATAAATAGGGCAATAATGTTTGGAGATTTTAACTACCCTAAATATCAACTGGGATATAAACAGTGTGAAAAGCACAGAGGACATTAAATCCGTGGACACCATTCAAGAGAAATTCTTTAGCCAGCATGGAACATCCCACACAAAGGGGGCATAATTCTGGATTTAATCTTAGGAAATGAAGCCAGTTAAATGGTAAGGTCACAATGGGTAAGCATTTTGGACATAGTGAAAGAAGTGGCAAATGAAATCTGGAGAAATATGAGACAATGCAATTAGGGAAGACAAACAAAGATAAAGAATACACAACAAATGGCAGGAAAACAACTTGGGTGGAGGAAATGAGAGACTCTGGAGTTCATGACCACAGGTTTTTGAAGGTGGCAGGACATGCATATGGATGGTAAAGAAAGCATGTGCAATGCTTTCCATCATTGGATGAGGTACTGAATACAAAAGCAGGAACGTAATGCCGGAACTATCCAAGTTAGCTAGTTAAGCCACACCTGGAATTTTGTGTACAGTTCTGGTTGCTGCATTGCAGGAAAGACAAACTGCCATGGAAGCAATGCAGAGGAAATTTCAAAGGATTTCACCAGACCTTGAAAGTTGCAGCTACGAAAATATATTGGATCGGCAAGGAGGTCTTTCCTGAGAGAGTGAGTGACTCAGGAAAGTTACTTAAGAGGCCCAGACAGTGTAGGCAGGAAAGATCTGTACCCCTATCAGAGATTACAAGGGATAGAAACTAAAGAGGAATGAGAGAGGACACGAGCAAAAACTAAAATTTGCTGCCCAGCAATGGTTGAGACGGAAGTTCTGAACTTGTTTAAAAGGAACTTGTGATTTTAACAGGTCGGGTAATTTCAAGAAAATTATTTCCTTAAGTCGGGGGAATCAAGGACCATAGTATATGAGTTGGAGTGACCTTGCTATAACCTGCAAGACGATGGATAAGGAGCTGGAAGGCAGGATTACAATGGTCAGCTGATTCGTTTTTAGCCTCTCAGCTCACTGATACAATGGGTTGAAAGCTCTATGTCTGTGCTATAATTTTCTTTGGTTCTGGTCTGCACATCCAGTCAACCTACTTTAAGTTACAAACTCAGCCATTTCCTACTGATAAGATAGTGATCTATAATTCTCCGGCATATCTTTCTCTCTGCTTCTCTCATTAAGGATGGAAAATGACTGGGAATAAGTAAAAAAACGGAAGTTATATTTAGGTTAAATAATCCCTCACCTCTTCAGTACTACATTTATGAAAGTCTACAATATAGCAAAATGATGAACAGAAATGTATTCTCAATATGCTTCCAATGTCAGAAATCGTTCAGTTCTGAAGAGGAGTCAAATTGGATTTGAAACATTAACCCTCCTTCTCCTTCTGGAGATGCTGCCAGACCTGCCGCAGTTCTCCAACACTTTCTATTTTTATTTCTACACAGAGGCCACAGTTTTGTTTTTATTAGTACAATCTGGTGCCTTCCCCTTCTTGTTTTCAAATGACCTCAATCATACATAACCAAAACTGAAAAGAAACCAATTAAGCACCTCAGATAACTATTTGCAAACGATAGGCTGGATTTCCAAACTGTGACGTTGGAAATATATTTGGAAGTACATTTCTACTGGTGATTTTGTTTTGTGGTTGACTACTTTTGAGAATGTAATACTGAAAGAGCATGGGGAAATTTTATTTCCTCAGTTTCTAAATTAAAACTCAAAATTCCCAGTCACTCTGCTACTTGAGAGTGAGAGAGTGAGAGAGAGAGAGAGAGAGAGAGAGAGAGAGGGGGGGAAGGAAAAAAAAACAGGAAGTTATGATCATTTAGTCCATCGGGAAATGGTGAGAGTCTGCAGGTAAAAGAGGGTGAAGGAATGACTTAAACGTTTTCAGCTGATCAGAGAGTCAGTGTCGATTTGTAAAGATGTCTGAGGTAGTCTGATTTAATTTTTTGGAGTGAATAAAACGGGAAGGGGAATATCTACCAATGTTGTTTAATTGGAATTCTAGATGGCGCTTGTTAATATTTCTCATAAGTGGCTGTCAGCTAAAGTTAATGCTCACAAATTTGAAGGCAAATTACTGATCAAGTCAGGAAATTGACCAAGTGGACAGGATCAACTGAACTTTAGTTTCTCCTGTATTTTCTGCTGTTATTTTAAGTCTCCAGCATTTGCAATATTTTGCTTTGTCTATCTGTAGATCCTGGAGCAAAAAGGAGATTAAAAAGATACTCCAAAGAACAAAAAATAGTTTCTAAAAAACCCCGCCCAAATGTTAAGATAACAAATACACATGATTATAATATACATTCATAAGAGTATAAGAAATAGGAGCAGGGGTACAGAATATAGCCTCTCAAGGGCGCTCTGCCATTCAATATGATCAGGGCGAATCTTCTGCCTCAATTCCACTTCACTACATGCTCCCCATATAGCCTGAGATGCCAAATGTCTATCTCTCTTCATCTTCAATGTATTTAATGGACCACCAACAACACACCAGGATAGAGAAAAGATTCACAACTGGTTTGAGTGAAGATTGCTGAGGAAACCATTTTAAAAATTCTTGCTACACAAAACATTTCTGCCACTAACAGGAACTACAATAGGTGCTGACATTGCCATTGCTGACAGGGTTATTGAGCATGTATGTGAATATACGTAGTGTAGTAAGTACAGTTAATATGCTAACACAGCAGTTACAGGTGCAGATTGCCACGTGGAATTTTGATGTTACGGCGATAAGACAGACTTAGCTTAAGGAAGAGCAAGATTGGATGTTAAATACTCCTGGGTACAAGAAATTCAAAAAAGATATTATAGTAAGGAAAGGTGAAGGGGAGGCAATGTTGGTTAAAATAGGTATTGCAATGCTGATCAAAAGGATCTTGCAAAAGTCCAGACATTAAATCAATTTGACGAGAACTAAAGAACAAAAAGGGTACGAACACATTGCTAGGTAAAGACCATGAATGAATGGAAAGGACGTACGAGAACAAATCTGCAGGAAGTTACAGCGATATGCCAACATTATGGACAAGTTATAATGGTAGACTTCAATAACCCAAACAAAGACTGAGATACTTGGCATCTGCTGGGTGTCGAGGGCATTCCAGAATCGTGCGCAGGGGAGCTTCCTAAAGCATCGTGTTTCCAGTTCAACAAGAAGGTTGGACCTGGTCTTGGAAATGAGGTGGGCAAAGTGGATCAAGTGTCAGTTGGGAAACATTTAGGAGACAGTAATCATTGTATTGTAAGGTTCATGATGATAGTGGAGGATGAGATGCAACAATCCACAGTAAGAAAATCAAATGGCGGCAAGTGGGCTTCAATGGGATAAGATCAGAATTGTTAGGATTCCCTGGAATGAGAAGCTGGCAGGAAAAACGGTAACTGAACAATGGGCTACTTTCAAAGAGGAGATGGTTCAGAAACAGTCAAGGTGTATTGCCTCAAAAGGGAAAGTTTGAACAGATAAATCCAGGACTCACTTGATTACAAAGGAGTTACAAATTAAAATAATGAAGAAAAGGTGTGCTTCCAACAAGTTTCAGGTCAAAAATAAAATTGAGAATCAAGAGAAATTACAAAGGCTCAGTGGGAATGTGATAAAGTAGAGGAATTATAAGAAAAGAATGGCAGCCAACATAAAGAGATGTGCCAAAGTCATCCCAGCCATATAACACAGTAAAAGCGTGGTAAGTGGAGAAACAGGGTTGATTAGGGATGAGAAAGGGGATTTATATCTGGAGGCATGGGGCACAGCTGAGCTGTTAAATGAATACATTGCACCCAACTTTACCAAAGAGGCAGATGTGCTATCCAGGCTATGGGACAGAGCAGGGAGCTCAGTCACTAGAAGTATTCAAAATTAATCAGGCTGAAGTGTTGGATAGCCTGCTGGTTCTGAAAGTTCATGCAACGGTACTGGATGAGATGCATCCAAGGATTATGAAGGAACTAAAAGTGGAAATTGCAGGGACACTGTCACAGTCTTTCAGTCTTCCTCAGACACAGGGGAAGTGCCAGAAGACTGGAAAGTTGAAAACATTATGGCCTTGTTGTCAAAAGGCTGTGAGGATAAGCCCAGCAATTACAGGCCAGTCAGCTTAACTTTAGTGATGGGGAAAGCCTCTTGAGTAATTATCCAGAA
Organism: Hemiscyllium ocellatum; assembly: GCF_020745735.1. Classification (NCBI taxonomy): domain Eukaryota; kingdom Metazoa; phylum Chordata; class Chondrichthyes; order Orectolobiformes; family Hemiscylliidae; genus Hemiscyllium; species Hemiscyllium ocellatum. Next base: position 106,194,464 of record NC_083405.1, read on the forward strand.
TAGAATTAGGAGTTACATAGAAACATTTGGGCTGATTAGGAAAAGTCAGTGTGGTCTAAAACAGAAATCATCTTTAAAAAATTTGTTAGAATTTTTTGAAGAGGCAACAGAAAGGCTTGACGAAGGTAAAGCTGTTGACACATGCACATGGACATTCAGAAGGTGTTTGATACTGCACCACAATACAGACTTCTGAGGAAAGTTACAGGCCATGGAATAAATGTGTCAGCAGAAATGTGGATACAAAACTGGCTGAGTGATAGGAAACAGAGAGTAATGAACAGTGGATATCACTTGGGCTAGAGGAAGGTTTGTGGTGGAGTCCCCAAGGGTTTTCCTGATATATGTTAATGATCTGGATCTTGCTGTGCAGGGGACAATTTCAAAGTTCGCAGGTGACACAAACCTCGGAAGAATCATAAACTGTGAGGAGGACAGTGACAGAGTCCAAAAGGACATAGTTGGTGGCACAATTCTCCAGGGGTGGGAAGGATGCAGGATCAGAGAGACCTGGGTGGATATACGCACAGATAGTTCCAACTGGTAAGATAGGTGGAGTGAGCAGTAAAGCATACTGTATCCTCAGCTTTATTAATAGGGTATAGAGTACAAAAGCAACATGGTAACACAACTTGTGTAAGCTACCTGTTAGCCCTCAGCTAGAAAGCTAAGTTCTAGGCAGCACATTTTAGGAAAGATGAGAATACATTCCAGAGAATGCATAATCAATTACAAGAACAGTTCTAGGAGTGAGGAACTTCAGCTACAAGGATAGACTGAAGAACTGTTCTCTTTAGGGAGAAGGCTAAGAGGAAGTTTGATACAAGTTTTCAAAAATTAAAAGTAGATGCGGAGAAACTGTTCATGCTTGTAAAGGGCAAAGCAGAAAGAAGGCAAAGATTTAAAGTGATCTGGAAAAGAAATGAGGATGAAATGAGGAAAATCCTTTTCACTCAGTGAGGAGATGAAGTATAGAAAGCACTGCCTGGAAGTGTAGTGAATGCAGGTTCAACTGAGACATTCAAGAGGATATTGGTGGATTATTTGAATAAAAATAACATCCAATAGTAGGGGAAAAAGTGGGAGATTGCTCATTTAACAAGTTGGTGCAGACAAGATAGGCTAAGTGGCCTCCTTCTACATCATAACATTTCTGTGATTACCATTTAATACTAGTAATGTCCAAACAATTTTGATGACCAGCAACTATTAGACCATTGCATCATTTTAGAACACTGATATTACGTGAAAAATCATAAATCTTTAATTTTGCCATTAAGAAATTAAGGATACGAGAATCGATCATTCCATGTAGATCTCTCAACGTAATCCAGCATGACAACTGCTTTGATTGTTGTCAGGAGTTTGTTCCATGTTTCATCAAAATCCACCACACGTGGTTTCAGGGACATTTTATGACTGCATTTCAAAAAAAAAAGTGAAATTGCAATTAAGTTTTCAAATTTAAAGAAAATATATCATAAATGAACTTAGGACTTAATTTAAAAGAGATTATTTACAGTTCCAGCTTTTAGCTCAAGGTAGAGGAGGAAGGCAGAGGGGTGGGTAGGAGACCAGGGCACTAAGTGCTGGAGAGAATAATAGATGCTCAGGATGGGGGATGTTAAATGGGCATCAGATTAATTTTGCAGGTCGGCACAACATCGAGGGCTGAAGGGCCTGTACTGTGCTGTAACATTCTGTGTTCTATGTTAGACAAGATGGCAAGATCACAAGGGTTTTGAGAGGATTGGAAGTGAGGGTTAGTGGAGAGTGGGTATGGGCCAGGTCAGGGAGAGATGGTGGGTTGATGGGGGAACAGACCAGGGAAGACACCAGGGTGAGGGAGAGACCAAGGAAGGGGACAGGAGTCGGAAAAGAGAGCATGTTAGAAAACACTGTATGGGGGAAGAGACCGGACAAGGAAACGATGGGGGACCAGAGTGGGTGCCAGGGACTGGGTTGGGTGGTGGGGGACCGGGTTGAGGAGAGAGGAGCAGTCTGGGATGGGATACAGAGGCAGTGTGGGAGAAGAAACGGGGGGGGGGGGGGGGGGGGTGTTCATGATGTAGTAACAGACTAAGGACTCGGGGCAGGATGATGATGAGGGGGTGATGACGATGACGAATAGACGGATTGATGCTCAGGTATGAGGGATTGATGATGGGGAAGGGGAAATTGATTGTGGGGGAGAAAGATGGATGATGGGGCAGCAGGATTGATGGGAGGGGCAGCACATATAAAGTGAAAGAGTGACTGATGCAGAGAAGGGGGACATTTGGTGAAGGGGAAAGGGTGGTTTGACAGTGGGGAAGGGATGTTGATGGCAAGTAAGGGGAATTGATGGTGGGGAAGTGGAGGTTGATGGTGAAGAAGTGGGAGTTGAGAGTGGGGAAGTGGGGAGTCAATGATCAGGAAGGGGGACTGATAGTGGGTAAGGGGATTCGATGATGGGGAAGGGAGACAGGCAGTGGGGAAAGGAGTCTGATGATGGGTAAGGGGGACTGGCAGTGGGTAAGGGGGGATTGATGATGGAGAAGGGGGACTGGCAGTGGGGAAGGGGGATTGATGATGGAGAAGGGGGACTGGCAGTGGGTAAAGGGGGATTGATGATAGAGAAGGGGGACTGGCAGTGGGTAAGGGGGATTGATGATGGAGAAGGGGGACTGGCAGTGGGTAAGGGGGGATTGATGATGGAGAAGGGGGGCTGGCAGTGGGTAAGGGGGGATTGATGATGGAGAAGGGGGACTGGCAGTGGGTAAGGGGGATTGATGATGGAGAAGGGGGACTGGCAGTGGGTAAGGGGGATTGATGATGGAGAAAGGGGACTGGCAGTGGGTAAGGGGGGGATTGATGATGGAGAAGGGGGGCTGGCAGTGGGTAAGGGGGATTGATGATGGAGAAGGGGGACTGGCAGTGGGTAAGGGGGGATTGATGATGGAGAAGGGGGACTGGCAGTGGGTAAGGGGGGGATTGATGATGGGAGGTGCTGATAGGGTTTGGAGCTGGATATTGTGGAGGGTGATGGGGTGTGTGTTGGTACCAGGGGGGTGTCTGAGCAGATTTGGCGGCTGTGGGGAATGTGGGTGGATGGAGGGAGAGCGCTGTCAGAGTCAAGGCTGAAGTGGGACATGGGCATTAATTCCCAGCTCCTCCCTGGAGCCCGGCCCGGCCCCGGGCCCCCGCTGCCTCCCTCTCCGCCCCCACCCCCGGGGCCCTGAGCACAGGCTCCCTGAGCCAGCTCCAGCTTGCCCTCCCGTGCCCTCAGCCCCGGGGCCTGTCCGCTCAGGCCCGGCCCAAGAGCAGCTCGAAGGCGCCGAGTCACCGAGGGCGGACAGGCCTCATCCCCGGTACTGCCCTGCTCTGCCCTCCCCTCGGGCCCAGGAGGACAGCCGGCTCCGGAGAAGCGGCCCGACAAACCCAAGCCCGAAACCCCGCCCGGCGGCTCCTCACCGTCCGAGCCCGGCCTCCACCGGATCGTCTTCACGGAATCCACGGCGGCCGCTCAGCTCCGGGGCCGGGCAGCTCCCAGCGGCGTCTCCCCCTCTGTCGCTGTGTGTCTGTCTGTGTCAGTGTCTGCCTGTGTGTCTCTGTCTGTGTCTGTCTGTGTGCGGCAACGGCGGCTCCCGCACTCACACAGGCAGAGGGAGAGCGACCCCTGGCCGCCTGGCAATCCGGATCACACACACACACTCACTCTCTCAATCCGGATCACACACACACTCTCTCAATCCGGATCACACACACTCTCTCAATCCGGATCACACACACACACACACTCTCAATCCGGATCACACACACACTCTCTCAATCCGGATCACACACACACACACTCAATCCGGATCACACACACACACTCTCAATCCGGATCACACACACACACACACTCTCAATCCGGATCACACACACACACACACTCTCAATCCGGATCACACACACACTCTCTCAATCCGGATCACACACACACTCTCAATCCGGATCACACACTCACTCTCTCAATCCGGATCACACACACACTCTCAATCCGGATCACACACACACTCTCAATCCGGATCACACACACACACACTCTCTCAATCCGGATCACACACACACACACTCAATCCGGATCACACACACACACTCTCAATCCGGATCACACACACACACACACTCTCAATCCGGATCACACACACACTCTCAATCCGGATCACACACACACACACACTCTCAATCCGGATCACACACACACTCTCTCAATCCGGATCACACACACTCTCTCAATCCGGATCACACACACACACTCTCTCAATCCGGATCACACACACACTCTCTCAATCCGGATCACACACACTCTCTCAATCCGGATCACACACACACTCTCAATCCGGATCACACACACTCTCTCAATCCGGATCACACACACACACTCTCTCAATCCGGATCACACACACACTCTCAATCCGGATCACACACACTCTCTCAATCCGGATCACACACACACACTCTCTCAATCCGGATCACACACACACTCTCTCAATCCAGATCACACACACTCAATCCGGATCACACACACACTCTCTCAATCCGGATCACACACACTCTCTCAATCCGGATCACACACACACACACACTCTCAATCCGGATCACACACACACACACACTCTCTCAATCCGGATCACACACACACTCTCTCAATCCGGATCACACACACTCACACTCTCTCAATCCGGATCACACACACACTCTCTCAATCCGGATCACACACACTCACACTCTCCCAATCCGGATCACACACACACTCTCAATCCGGATCACACACTCACACTCTCTCAATCCGGATCACACACACACACTCTCTCAATCCGGATCACACACACACTCTCTCAATCCGGATCACACACACTCAATCCGGATCACACACACACTCTCTCAATCCGGATCACACACACTCTCTCAATCCGGATCACACACACACACTCAATCCGGATCACACACACACTCTCACTCAATCCGGATCACACACACACACACTCAATCCGGATCACACACACACACACTCTCTCAATCCGGATCACACACACACTCTCTCAATCCGGATCACACACACTCACACTCTCTCAATCCGGATCACACACACACTCTCAATCCGGATCACACACTCACACTCTCTCAATCCGGATCACACACACACACTCTCTCAATCCGGATCACACACACACTCTCTCAATCCGGATCACACACACTCAATCCGGATCACACACACACTCTCTCAATCCGGATCACACACACTCTCTCAATCCGGATCACACACACACACTCAATCCGGATCACACACACACTCTCACTCAATCCGGATCACACACACACACACTCAATCCGGATCACACACACACACACTCTCTCAATCCGGATCACACACACACTCTCTCAATCCGGATCACACACACTCTCTCAATCCGGATCACACACACACACTCAATCCGGATCACACACACTCACTCTCTCTCAATCCGGATCACACTCACACTCTTTTAATGCGCACCGCGCACACTCTCTCTCAATCCGCAACGCACATACACAGTTTCTCAATCCGCATCACACACATTCTCTCAATCCGCATCATGCAAACACTCTCACACTCCGCATCGCACACACACACACTCTCTATCCGCATCGCACACACTCTCTCTCAATCCGCATCGCGCACTCTCTCTCAATCCCCATCGCACACACACTCTCTCAATCCGCATCACACACACTCTCTCTCAATCCGCATCGCACACACTCTCTCTCAATCCGCATCGCGCACACACACTCTCAATCCGCATCGCACACACTCGCTCAATCCGCATCTCACACACTCTCTTAATCTGCATCGTGCAAACACTCTCACATTCCACATCGCACACACACACTCTCAATCTGCATCGCGCACACACACACTCTTAATCTGCATCGCGCGCACACTCACTCAATCCGGATCACACACACTCACATTCTCTCAATCTAGATCACACACACACTCACTTTTTCAATCCTGACCACACACACACACACACACACACACACACACACACACTCTCCAACCGGATCACATACGCTCACTCTCCCAATCTGGATCACACACTCATACTCTCTCAAACCAGATATCTCACACACACACACACACACACACACACACACACACACACACTCTCTCCATCCGGATCACACATACACACTCTCAATCTGGATCTCACACACACACACTCTCAAGCCAAATCACACATACTCACACTCTCACAATCCGGATCTCTCTCTCTCTCTCTCTCACACACACACACACTCAATCCAGATCTCACACACACACACACTCTCTCAATCCAGATCACACACACACATACTCTCTCAATTTGATCGCACACTCTCTCTCAATCCTGATCACATGCACTCACAGTCTCTCAATCCAGATCACACACATTCACTCTCGCAATCCGGATCTCTCTCTCACACACACACACACACACACACACACACACTCTCCAACCGGATCACATGCACTCACTCTCTCAATCTGGTTCACACACACTCATTCTCTCTATCCGGATCACACACTCTCTCTCTCTCTCAATCCTGATCACACACACTCAAAGTCTCTCAATCTGGATTACACTCACTCACTAACTCTCAATCCGGATCACACACACACTCACTCTCTCTCAATCCTGATCGCACACACACAAACACACTCTCTCAATCCAGATCACACATGCACACTCACTCTCTCAATCCAGATCACACTCACTCACTAACTCTCAATCCGGATTACACATATACACTGTCAATCCAGATCACACACACACTCACTCTCTCAATCTGGATTACACACTCACACTCTCAATCTGGATCTCACACACACACACTCTCGATCTGGATCACACACTCACACTGTCTCAATCCAGATCACACACACTCACTCACACTCTCAATCCAGATCATACACATTCACACTCTCGCAATCTGGATCACACAGATACACACACGCAATCCAGATCACACACACACTCTCTCAATCCAGATCACACTCACACTTTCACTTTCTCAATCCGGATCTCACATACTCACACTCTCTCAATCCGGATCACACATACGCACACTCGCTCAATCCAGATCACACACACACATACTCTCTCAATCCTGATCACCGTCTCTCAATCCAGATCACGCACATTCACTCTCTCAATCCGGATCACACACACACACTCACACTCTCTCAATCCTGATCACACACACCACACACACACTCTCTCAATCCGGATCACACATACACACTCACTCTCTCACTCCAGATCATACTCACTCACTAACTCTCAATCTGGATCACGCACATACACTGTTAATCCGGATCACACACACTCACTCTCTCAATCTGGATCACACACTCACACTCTCTCAATCCAGATCTCTCACACACACACATCCCCCCCCCCCCACACACACACACACACACACAAACTCTCAATCTGGATCACACACACTCACTCACTCTCACTCTCTCAATCCGGATCACACACACGAACTCTCAATCTGGATCTCTCACACACACACACACACACACACACACACACACACACACACACTCTCAATCCGCATCACACACTCACACTGTCACAATCCAGATCACACACACTCACTCACACCCTCAATCCAGATCTCACACACTCACACTCTTGCAATCCGGATCACACGCACACACACACACAATCCAGATCACACACACTCACTCTCTCAATCCGGATCACACTCACACTCTCACTTTCTCAATCTTGACCACACACACACACACACACACACACACACACACACTCTCAGATTGCATCGCGCACACACTCTCTCAATCTGCATCACACATAATCTCTCAGTCCGCATTGCACACATACTCTCTCAATCTGATCACACACTCTCTCACTCTCTCAATCCTGATCACACACACACTCACCCTGTCAATCCGGATCTCACTCACACACTCACTCTCTCAATCCTGATCGCGCACACTCACACTCTCTCAATCCAGATCACTCTCACTCACTAACTCTCAATCCGGATCACGCACATACACGTTAATCCAGATCACACACACTCACTCTCTCAATCTGGATCACACACTCACACTCTACCAATCCAGATCTCTCTCTCACACACACACGCACACACGCACACACACACACACACACACTCTCTCTAAATCCGGATCACACTCACACTCTTTTAATCCGCACTGCGCACACTCTCTCTCAATCCGCGACGCACATACACAGTTTCTCAATCCGCATCACACACACTCTCTCAATCCGCATCATGCAAACACTCTCACACTCCGCATCACACACACACACACTCTCAATCCGCATTGCGTGCACACACTCTCAATCCGCATCGCACACACACACTCTCAATCCGCATTGCGCACACACACTCTCAATCCGCATCGCACACACACACTCTCAATCCGCATTGCGCACACACACTCTCAATCCGCATCGCACACACACTCTCTCAATCCGCATCGCACACACTCTCTCAATCTGCATCACACATAATCTCTCAGTCCGCATTGCACACATACTCTCTCGATCTGCAACACGCACACACACACTCAATCCGCATCGCACATACACTCTCTCAATCCACATCGTGCGCACACTATCTCAATCCGCATCGCGCACACACACTCTCTCAATCCGCATCGCACACTCTCTCTCAATCCCCATCGCGTACACACTCTCTCTCAATCCGCATCGCTCACACTCTCTCTCAATCCGCATCGCGCACACACTCGCTCAATCCGCATCTCACACACTCTCTTAATCTGCATCGTGCAAACACTCTCACATTCCACATCGCACACACACACTCTTAATCCGCATCGCGCACACACTCTCTCAACCGCATCGCACACACACTCTCTTAATCCGCATTGCGCACACTCTCTCTCAATTCGCATTGCACGCACACACTCTCTTAATCTGCATCACACACACACTCTCTTAATCCGCATCGCACACACACACACTCTCAATCCGCATCACACACACACTCTCTCAATCTGCATCACATAAATCTCTCAGTCCGCATTGCACACATACTCTCTCGATCTGTATCACGCACACACACACTCAATCCGCATCGCACATACACTCTCTCAATCCACATCGTGCGCGCACTATCTCAATCCGCATCGCACACGTACATACTCTCAATCCGCATCACACACACACTCTCTCAATCTGCATCATGCAAACACTCTCAATCCGCATCGCACACACACTCACTCAATCCGCATCGCGCACACACTCTCTCAATCTGCATCACATAAAACTCTCAGTCCGCATTGCACACATACTCTCTCGATCTGTATCACGCACACACACACACTCAATCCGCATCGCATATACACTCTCTCAATCCACATCGTGCGCGCACTATCTCAATCTGCATCGCGCACACACACTCTCTCAATCCGCATCGCATGCACACACTCTCTTAATCCGCATCGCACACGTACATACTCTCAATCCGCATCACACGCACACACTCTCTCAATCCACATCGCACACACATTCTCTCAATCCGCATCGCACACTCTCTCTCAATCCCCATCGCGTACACACTCTCTCAACCGCATCGCACACACACTCTTAATCCGCATTGCGCACACTCTCTCTCAATTCGCATTGCACGCACACACTCTCTTAATCTGCATCACACACACACTCTCTTAATCCGCATCGCACACACACACACTCTCAATCCACATCGTGCGCGCACTATCTCAATCCGCATCGCACACGTACATACTCTCAATCCGCATCACACGCACACACTCTCTCAATCCACATCGCACACACATTCTCTCAATCCGCATCGCACACTCTCTCTCAATCCCCATCGCGTACACACTCTCTCAATCCGCATCGCACACACTCTCAATCCGCATCGTGCACACACACTCTCAATCCGCATCGCACACACACTCGCTCAATCCGCATCGTGCACACTCTCTTAATCCGCACCGTGCACACACACTCTCTCAATCCGTGTCGCGCACACACTCTCTTAATCTGCATCGTGCAAACACTCTCACAATCCACATCGCACACACACACTCACTCACACTCACTCTCTCAATCCGGATCACACACACAAAATCTCAATCTGGATCACACACACACACACACACACACACTCTCAATCCGGATCACACACACTCACACTGTCTCAATCCAGATCACACACACTCATACTCTCGCAATCCGGATCACATACACACACTAACACACACACACGCAATCCGGATCACACGCATTCACTCTCTCAATCCGGATCACACTCACACTCTCAATCCGGATCACACACACACTCTCAATCCGGATCACACACACACTCTCACTTTCTCAATCCTCATCACACACACTCACTCTCTCTCAATCCGGATCACATACATGCACACTCTCTCAATCCAGATCACACATACGCACACTCTCTCAATCCGGATCACACACTCACACACACACTCTCTCAATCCAGATCACACACAGTCTCACTTTCTCAATCCTGATCACACACACTCACTCTCTCTCTCAATCTGGATCACATACACTCACTCCCTCAATCCAGATCACACATACGCACACTCTCTCAATCCGGATCACACACTCACACTGTCGCAATCGAGATCACACACACTCACTCACACTCTCAATCCAAATCACACATACTCACACTCTCGCAATCCAGATCTCACACACACACACACACACACCACACACACACGCAATCCGGATCACACACATAAACACTCTCAATCCAGATCACACAATCAAAATCTCTCAATCCAGATCACACACACTCACTCACTCTCAATCCAGATCACACACTTTCACACTCTCTCAATCCAGATAACACTCACACACTCTCAATCCGCATCGCGCACACACACACACTCTTACAATCCACATTGCGCACACACTCTCTCAATCCGCATCACACACATACACTCTCAAACCGCATCGCACATACACACACTCTCAATCTGCATTGCACACACACACTCTCAATCCGCAACGCACACACACTCTCTCAATCCACATCGCGCACACACACACTCTCACAATCTGCATCGTGCACACACACACTCTCAATCCGGATCGCGCACTCACTCTCTCTCTCAAACCGGATCGCACACATACACTCTCAAACCGCATCGCGCATACACACACTCTCAATCCGGATCGCACACTCACTCTCTCTCTCAAACCGCAGCACACACATACACTCTCAATCCGCATCGCGCACACACTCTCTCAATCCACTTCGCGCACTCACTCTCTCTCAATCCGCATTGCACACGCACTCTCTCAATACGCATCGCGCACACACACACTCTCTCAATCTGCATTGCGCACATGCACACTCTCAATCCGGATCGCACACTCACTCTCTCTCTCAATCCGGATCACATACACTCACTCCCTCAATCCAGATCACACACTCTCACTCTCTCAATCCGGATCACACACTCACACTGTCTCAATCGAGATCACACACACTCACTCACACTCTCAATCCAAATCACACATACTCACACTCTCGCAATCCAGATCACACACACACACACACACACACACACACACAATCTGGATCACACACATAAACACTCTCAATCCAGATCACACAATCACAATCTCTCAATCCAGATCACACACACTCACTCACTCTCAATCCAGATCACACACTCTCACACACTCACACACTCTCAATCCGGATCACACACACACTCTCTCAATCCGCATCGCGCACATACACTCTCAAACCGCATCGCGCATATACACACTCTCAATCTGCATTGCACACACACACTCTCAATCCACATCGCGCACACATTCTCTCAATCCGCATTGCACACGCACTCTCTCAATACGCATCGCACACACACACACTCTCTCAATCTGCATTGCGCACACGCACACTCTCAATCCGGATCGCACACTCACTCTCTCTCTCAATCCGGATCGCGCACGTACTCTCTCAATCCGCTTCGCGCACACTCACTCTCAATCCACATCGCACACATACACTCTCAGTCCGCATCGTGCGCACACACGCTCTCACAACCCGCATCACGCACACGCACTCTCTCAATCCGCATCGCACACATACACTCTCAAACCGCATCGCGCATACACACACTCTCAATCCGCATTGCACACACACATTCTCAATCCGCATCGCACACACACTCTCTCAATCTGCATCACACATAATCTCTCAGTCCGCATTGCACACATACTCTCTCGATCTGTATCACGCGCACACACACTCAATCCGCATCGCACATACACTCGCTCAATCCACATCGTGCGCGCACTATCTCAATCCGCATCGCGCACACACACTCTCTCAATCCGCATCGCACACTCTCTCTCAATCCCCATCGCGTACACTCTTTCTCAATCCCCATCGCGTACACACTCTTTCAATCTGCATCACACACACTCTCTCTCAATCCGCATCGCGCACACACTCTCAATCCGCATCGCACACACACTTGCTCAATCCGCATCGCGCACACTCTCTTAATCCGCACCGTGCACACACACTCTCTCAATCCGTATCGCGCACACACTCTCTTAATCTGCATCGTGCAAACACTCTCACAATCCACATCGCACACACACACTCTCAATCCGCATCGTGCACACACACACTCTCACAATCTGCATCGTGCACACGCACACTCTCAATCCGGATCGCACACTCACTCTCTCTCTCAAACCGCATCACACACATACACTCTCAATCCACATCGCGCACACACTCTCTCAATCCACATCGCGCACACACTCTCTCAATCCACATCGCACACATACACTCTCAATCCGCATCGCACACACTCTCTCAATCCATATCGCGCACACACTCTCTCTCAATCCGCATTGCACACGCACTCTCTCAGTTCGCATCATGCACACACACACTCTCACAATCTGCATTGCGCACACGCACACTCTCAATCCGGATCGCACACACACTCTCTCTCTCAATCCAGATCGCGCACATACTCTCTCAATCCGCTTCGCGCACACTCACTCTCAATCCACATCGCGCACATACACTCTCAGTCCGCATCGTGTGCACACACGCTCTCACAATCCGCATCGCACACACACTCTCTCAATCTGCATCGTGCACACACTCTCTCAATCCACACCGCACACACACACTCTCAATCCGCATCGCACATGAACACTCTCTCAATCCGCATTGCGCACACACACTCTCTCAATCCGCATCGCACACACTCTCTCTCAATTCGCATCGCACGCACGCACTCTCTTAATCCGCATCGCGCACACACTCTCTCAACCGCATCGCACACACACTCTCTTAATCCGCATTGCGCACACTCTCTCTCAATTCGCATTGCACGCACACACTCTCTTAATCTGCATCACACACACACTCTCTTAATCCGCATCGCACACACACACACTCTCAATCCGCATCACACACACACTCTCTCAATCTGCATCACATAAATCTCTCAGTCCGCATTGCACACATACTCTCTCGATCTGTATCACGCACACACACACTCAATCCGCATCGCACATACACTCTCTCAATCCACATCGTGCGCGCACTATCTCAATCCGCATCGCACACACACACACTCTCAATCCGCATCACACACACACTCTCTCAATCTGCATCATGCAAACACTCTCAATCCGCATCGCACACACACTCACTCAATCCGCATCGCGCACACACTCTCTCAATCTGCATCACATAAATCTCTCAGTCCGCATTGCACACATACTCTCTCGATCTGTATCACGCACACACACACACTCAATCCGCATCGCACATACACTCTCTCAATCCACATCGTGCGCGCACTATCTCAATCTGCATCGCGCACACACACTCTCTCAATCCGCATCGCATGCACACACTCTCTTAATCCGCATCGCACACGTACATACTCTCAATCCGCATCACACGCACACACTCTCTCAATCCACATCGCACACACATTCTCTCAATCCGCATCGCACACTCTCTCTCAATCCCCATCGCGTACACACTCTCTCAATCCGCATCGCACACACTCTCAATCCGCATCGTGCACACACACTCTCAATCCGCATCGCACACACACTCGCTCAATCCGCATCGTGCACACTCTCTTAATCCGCACCGTGCACACACACACTCTCAATCCGTGTCGCGCACACACTCTCTTAATCTGCATCGTGCAAACACTCTCACAATCCACATCGCACACACACACTCTTAATCCGCATCGCGCACACACTCACTCAATCGTGATTACACACACTCACATTCTCTCAATCCGGATCACACACACACTCACTTTTTCAATCCTGACCACACACACAAACATACACACACACACACACTCTCCAACCGGATCACATACGCTCACTCTCTCAATCTGGATCACACACTCATACTCTCTCAAACCAGATATCACACACACACACACACACACTCACACTCTCAATCCGGATCACAAACACACACACACACACACACACACTCTCAATCCAAATCACACACACACACACACACTCTCAATCCGGATCACACGCACGCACACTCTCTCAATCCGGATCACACATACACACTCTCAATCTGGATCTCACACACACACACTCCCAAGCCAAATCACACATACTCACACTCTCACAATCCGGATCTCTCTCTCTCTCTCACACACACACACACACACACACACTGTCAATCTGCATCGCGCACACTCACTCTCAATCCACATCGCACACAGACTCTCTCAATCCACATCGCACACACACTTTCAATCCGCATCGTGCGCACACACACTCTCACAATCCGCATTGCGCACACACTCTCTCTCAATCTGCATCGCACACACACACTCTCTCAATCCGCATTGCACGCACACTCTCTCAATCCGCATCGCGCGCACTCTCTCAATCCACATCGCACCGCGCACACTCTCTCAATCCGCATCGCACACACAATCTCTCAATCCGCATCGCACGCACACTCTCTCAATCTGCATCGCACACACACTCTCTCAATCTGCATCGCACCACACACACACACTCTCAATCCGCATCGCACACGTACATACTCTCAATCCGCATCGCACGCACACACTCTCTCAATCCACATCGCACACACACTCTCTCCATCCGCATCGCGCGCACACTCTCTCAATCCACATCGCACACACACTCTCTCAATCCGCATCGCACACACTCTCTCAATCCACATCACAAACACAATCTCTCAATCCGCATTGCACACACAATCTCTCGATCTGTATCGCGCACACAAACTTTCTCAATCTGTATCGCATATACACTCTCTCAATCCGCATCGTGCACACACTATCTCAATCCACATTGCACACACACACTCTCTCAAGCCACATCGCACACACACACTCTTAATCTGCATTGCACACACAATCTCTCAATCCGCATTGTGCACACTCAATCTGCATCGCACACACAATCTCTCAATCTGCATCGCGCACACTCTCAATCCACATCGCGCACACACTTTCTCAATCTGCATCGCACACACACACTCTCAATCCGCATCGCACACACACTCTCTTAATCCGCACCGTGCACACACACTCTCTCAATCCGTATTGCGCACACACTCTCTCAATCCGTATCGCGCACTCACTCTCTCAATCCGCATCGCACACACACTCTCTCAATCCACATCGCGCACACACTCTCTCTCAATCCGCATTGCACATGCACTCTCTCAATTCGCATCGTGCACACACACACTCTCACAATCTGCATCGCGCACACGCACACTCTCAATCCGGATCGCACACTCACTCTCTCTCTCAAACCGGATCGCGCACATACTCTCTCAATCCGCTTCGCACACACTCACTCTCAATCCACATCGCACACACACTCTCTCAATCTGCATCGTGCACACACATCCTCTCAATCCGCATCGCACATACACTCTCTCAATCCGCATCGCACACACACTCTCTCAATCTGCATCGCACACACACTCTCTCAATTGGCATCGCACACACACTCTCTCAATCCGCATCGCACACGAACACACTCTCAATCTGCATTGCGCACACACTCTCTCAATCCGCATTGCACACACACACTCCCTCAATCCGCATCGCACCCTCTCTCAATCCGCATCGCGCACACTCTCTCTCAACCGCATCGCACACACACTCTCTTAATCTGCATTGCGCACACTCTCTCAATCTGCATTGCGCACACTCTCTCTCAATTCGCATTGCACGCACACAATCTCTTAATCTGCATCGCACACACACACTCTCAATCCGCATCACACACGTACATACTCTCAATCTGCAATACACACACACACCCTCTCAATCCACATCGCACACACACTCTCTCAATCTGCATCACACATAATCTCTCAGTCCGCATTGCACACACACTCTCTCAATCTGCATCTTGCACACACTCTCTCAATCTGCATCGCACACACTATCAATCCGCATCGTGCACACATTCACTCAATCCGCATCGCGCACACACACACACACACACACTCTAAATCCAGATCACACACACTCTCACTCTCTCAATCCAGATCACACTCACTCACTAACTCTTAATCCGGATCACACACATACACTGTTAATCCAGATCTCACACACTCACTCTCTCAATCTGGATCTCACACACACACACACACACACACACACACTCTCAATCCGCATCACACACTCACACTGTCACAATCCAGATCACACACACTCACTCACACTCTCAATCCAGATCTCACACACTCACACTCTTGCAATCCGGATCACACGCACACACACACACAATCCAGATCACTCTCACTCATTAACTCTCAATCCGGATCACACTCACACTCTCACTTTCTCAATCTTGACCACACACACACACACACTCTCTCAGATTGCATCGCGCACACACTCTCTCAATCTGCATCACACATAATCTCTCAGTCCGCATTGCACACATACTCTCTCAATCCTGATCACACACACACTCACCCTGTCAATCCGGATCTCACTCACACACTCACTCTCTCAATCCTGATCGCGCACACTCACACTCTCTCAATCCAGATCACTCTCACTCACTAACTCTCAATCCGGATCACGCACATACACGTTAATCCAGATCACACACACTCACTCTCTCAATCCGGATCACACACTCACACTCTACCAATCCAGATCTCTCTCTCACACACACACACACACACACTCTCGATCCGGATCACACACATACTCACTTTTTCAATCATGACCACACACACACACACACACGCACACACACACTCTCGATCCGGATCACACACATACTCACTTTTTCAATCATGAGCACACACACACACACACACACACACACACACTCTCTCTAAATCCGGATCACACTCACACTCTTTTAATCCGCACCGCGCACACTCTCTCTCAATCCGCGACGCACATACACAGTTTCTCAATCCGCATCACACACACTCTCTCAATCCGCATCATGCAAACACTCTCACACTCCGCATCGCACACACACACACTCTCAATCCGCATTGCGCACACACACTCTCAATCCGCATCGCACACACACTCTCTCAATCCGCATCGCACACACTCTCTCAATCTGCATCACACATAATCTCTCAGTCCGCATTGCACACATACTCTCTCAATCTGCAACACGCACACACACACTCAATCCGCATCGCACATACACTCTCTCAATCCACATCGTGCGCACACTATCTCAATCCGCATCGCGCACACACACTCTCTCAATCCGCATCGCACGCACACACTCTCTTAATCCGCATCGCACACACATTCTCTCAATCCGCATCGCACACTCTCTCTCAATCCCCATCGCGTACACACTCGCTCAATCCGCATCTCACACACTCTCTTAATCTGCATCGTGCAAACACTCTCACATTCCACATCGCACACACACACTCTTAATCCGCAACGCGCGCACACTCACTCAATCCGGATCACACACACACACACACACTCTCAATCTGGATCACACGCACGCACACTCTCTCAATCCGGATCTCTCTCTCTCTCTCTCTCTCTCTCACTCACACACACACACACACACACACACACACACACACTCTCAATCCAGATCACACACACACACACTCTCAAGCCAAATCACACATACTCACACTCTCACAATCCGGATCTCTCTCTCTCTCTCTCACACACACACACACACACACACACACACACACACACACACACACACACACACACACACTCTCAATCCAGATCACACACACACATACTCTCTCAATCTGATCGCACACTCTCTCTCAATCATGATCACATGCACTCTCAGTCTCTCAATCCGGATCACACACATTCACTGTCTCAATCCGGATCTCTCTCTCTCACACACACACACACACACTTTCACACACACACTCACACTCTCTCAATCCGGATCACACACACCACACACACACTCTCTCACTCCAGATCATACTCACTCACTAACTCTCAATCCGGATCACACACATTAACTGTCAATCCGGATCACACACACTCACTCTCTCAATCTGGATCACACACTCACACTCTCTCAATCCAGATCTCTCACACACACACACACCCCCACACACACAAACTCTCAATCTGGATCACACACACTCACTCACACTCACTCTCTCAATCCGGATCACACACACAAACTCTCAATCTGGATCACACACACACACACACACGCACACGCAATCCGGATCACACGCATTCACTCTGTCAATCCGGATCACACTCACACTCTCAATCCGGATCACACACACACTCTCACTTTCTCAATCCTCATCACACACACTCTCACTTTCTCAATCCGGATCACATACATGCACACTCTCTCAATCCAGATCACACATACGCACACTCTCTCAATCCGGATCACACATACGCACACTCTCTCAATCCGGATCACACACTCACACACACACTCTCTCAATCCAGATCACACACAGTCTCACTTTCTCAATCCTGATCACACACACTCACTCTCTCTCTCAATCCGGATCACATACACTCACTCCCTCAATCCAGATCACACATACGCACACTCTCTCAATCCGGATCACACACTCACACTGTCGCAATCGAGATCACACACACTCACTCACACTCTCAATCCAAATCACACATACTCACACTCTCTCAATCCGCATTGCACACGCACTCTCTCAATACGCATCGCGCACACACACACTCTCTCAATCTGCATTGCGCACACGCACACTCTCAATCCGGATCGCACACTCACTCTCTCTCTCAATCCGGATCGCGCACATACTCTCTCAATCCGCTTCGCGCACACTCACTCTCAATCCACATCGCACACATACACTCTCAGTCCGCATCTTGCGCACACACGCTCTCACAACCCGCATCACGCACACGCACTCTCTCAATCCGCATCGCACACATACACTCTCAAACCGCATCGCGCATACACACACTCTCAATCCGCATTGCACACACACATTCTCAATCCGCATCGCACACACACTCTCTCAATCTGCATCACACATAATCTCTCAGTCCGCATTGCACACATACTCTCTCAATCTGTATCACGCGCACACACACTCAATCCGCATCGCACATACACTCGCTCAATCCACATCGTGCGCGCACTATCTCAATCCGCATCGCGCACACACACTCTCTCAATCCGCATCACACGCACACACTCTCTCAATCCACATCGCACACACATTCTCTCAATCCGCATCGCACACTCTCTCTCAATCCCCATCGCGTACACTCTTTCTCAATCCCCATCGCGTACACACTCTTTCAATCTGCATCACACACACTCTCTCTCAATCCGCATCGCGCACACACTCTCAATCCGCATCGCACACACACTTGCTCAATCCGCATCGCGCACACTCTCTTAATCCGCACCGTGCACACACACTCTCTCAATCCGTATCGCGCACACACTCTCTTAATCTGCATCGTGCAAACACTCTCACAATCCACATCGCACACACACACTCTCAATCCGCATCGTGCACACACACACTCTCACAATCTGCATCGTGCACACGCACACTCTCAATCCGGATCGCACACTCACTCTCTCTCTCAAACCGCATCACACACATACACTCTCAATCCACATCGCGCACACACTCTCTCAATCCACATCGCACACATACACTCTCAATCCGCATCGCACACACTCTCTCAATCCACATCGCGCACACACTCTCTCTCAATCCGCATTGCACACGCACTCTCTCAATTCGCATCATGCACACACACACTCTCACAATCTGCATTGCGCACACGCACACTCTCAATCCGGATCGCACACTCACTCTCTCTCTCAATCCAGATCGCGCACATACTCTCTCAATCCGCTTCGCGCACACTCATTCTCAATCCACATCGCGCACATACACTCTCAGTCCGCATCGTGCGCACACACGCTCTCACAATCCGCATCGCACACACACTCTCTCAATCTGCATCGTGCACACACTCTCTCAATCCACACCGCACACACACACTCTCAATCCGCATCGCACACGAATACTCTCTCAATCCGCATTGCGCACACACACTCCCTCAATCCGCATCGCACACTCTCTCAATCCGCATCGCACACTCTCTCAATCCGCATCGCACACACTCTCTCTCAATTCGCATCGCACGCACGCACTCTCTTAATCCGCATCGCGCACACACTCTCTCAACCGCATCGCACACACACTCTCTTAATCCGCATTGCGCACACTCTCTCTCAATTCGCATTGCACGCACACACTCTCTTAATCTGCATCATACACACACTCTCTTAATCCGCATCGCACACACACACACACTCTCAATCCGCATCACACACACACTCTCTCAATCTGCATCATGCAAACACTCTCTCAATCTGCATCACATAAAACTCTCAGTCCGCATTGCACACATACTCTCTCGATCTGTATCACGCACACACACACACTCAATCCGCATCGCACATACACTCTCTCAATCCACATCGTGCGCGCACTATCTCAATCTGCATCGCGCACACACACTCTCTCAATCCGCATCGCATGCACACACTCTCTTAATCCGCATCGCACACGTACATACTCTCAATCCGCATCACACGCACACACTCTCTCAATCCACATCGCACACACATTCTCTCAATCTGCATCGCACACTCTCTCTCAATCCCCATCGCGTACACACTCTCTCAATCCGCATCGCACACACTCTCACTCAATCCGCATCGTGCACACACACTCTCAATCCGCATCGCATACACACTCGCTCAATCCGCATCGTGCACACTCTCTTAATCCGCACCATGCACACACACTCTCTCAATCCGTGTCACGCACACACTCTCTTAATCTGCATCGTGCAAACACTCTCACAATCCACATCGCACACACACACTCTCAATCTGCATCACGCACACACACACTCTTAATCCACATCGCGCACACACTCACTCAATCCGGATCACACACACTCACATTCTCTCAATCCGGATCACACACACACTCACTTTTTCAATCCTGACCACACACACACACACACACACACACACACACACTCTCCAACCGGATCACATACGCTCACTCTCTCAATCTGGATCACACACTCATACTCTCTCAAACCAGATATCACACACACACACACACACTCACACTCTCAATCCGGATCACAAACACACACACACACACACACACACACACTCTCAATCCAGATCACACACACACACACTCTCTCAATCCGGATGACACATACACACTCTCAATCTGGATCTCACACACACACACACTCCCAAGCCAAATCACACATACTCACACTCTCACAATCTGGATCTCCCTCTCTCTCTCTCACACACACACACACACACACACACACACACACACACACACACACACACACACACTCTCTCAATCTGCATCGCGCACACTCACTCTCAATCCACATCGCACACAGACTCTCTCAATCCACATCGCACGCACGCACTCTTTTAATCCGCATCGCGCACACACTGTCTTAATCTGCATCGCACACATACACTCTCAAACCGCATCGCGCACACACTCTCAATCCACATCGCACGCACAGACTCTCTCAATCCGCATTGCGCACACACTCTCTCGATCTGTATCGCGCACACAAACTTTCTCAATCTGTATCGCATATACACTCTCTCAATCCGCATCGTGCACACACTATCTCAATCCACATTGCACACACACACTCTCTCAAGCCACATCGCACACACACACTCTTAATCTGCATTGCACACACAATCTCTCAATTCGCATTGTGCACACTCAATCTGCATCGCACACACAATCTCTCAATCCGCATCGCGCACACTCTCAATCCGCATCGTGCACACACTTTCTCAATCCGCATCGCACACACACACTCTCAATCCGCATCGCACACACACTCTCTTAATCCGCACCGTGCATACACACTCTCTCAATCCATGTCGCGCACTCACTCTCTCAATCCGCATCGCACACACTCTCTCAATCTGCACCGCGCACACACTCTCTCAATCCGCATCGTGCAAACACTCTCACAATCTGCATCGCACACACACACACTCTCAATCCACATCGCGCACACACTCACTCAATCCGCATCGTGCACACATTCTCTCAATCTGCATCGCACATACTTTCTTAATCCGCATCGCACACACACTCTCAATCCGCATCGCAAACACAATCTCTCAATCCGCATTGCACACACACTCTCTCGATCTGTATCGCGCACACACACTCTCAATTCACATTGCACACACTCTCTCAATCTGCATCGCATATACACTCTCTCAATCCGCATCGTGCACACACTATCTCAATCCGCATTGCACACACACTCTCTCAATCCGCATCGCACACGAACACACTCTCAATCTGCATTGCGCACCCACTCCCTCAATCCGCATCGCACACACTCTCTCTCAATCCGCATCGCACGCACGCACTCTTTTAATCCGCATCGCGCACACACTGTCTTAATCTGCATCGCACACATACACTCTCAAACCGCATCGCACACACACTCTCAATCCACATCGCACGCACAGACTCTCTCAATCTGCATTGCACGCACACTCTCTCAATCCGCATTGCACGCATACTCTCTCAATCCGCATTGCGCACACACTCTCTCAATCCGCATTGCACACACACTCTCTCGATCTGTATCGCGCGCACACACACTCTCAATTCACATTGCACACACTCCCTCAATCCGCATCGCACACACACTCTCTCAATCCGCATCGCACACACACTCTCTCAATCCGCATCGCACACACTCCCTCAATCCGCATCGCATGTACACACTCTCTCAATCCGCATTGCACACACACTCTCTCAATCCGCAACGCACACACACACACACTCCCTCAATCCGCATCGCACACACTCCCTCAATCCGCATCGCACGTACACACTCTCTCAATCCGCATTGCACACACACACTCTCAATCCGCATCGCACACGTACATACTCTCAATCTGCATCGCACACACACACTCTCTCAATCCACATCACACACACTCTCTCAATCCACATCGCACACACTCCCTCTCAATCCGCATCGCGCACACGCTCTCTCAATCCACATCGCACACACACTCTCAATCTGCATCGCACACACTCCCTCTCAATCCGCATCGTGCACACGCTCTCTCAATCCGCATCGCACACATTCTCAATCCACATCGCACACACTCGCTCAATCCGCATCGCACACACACTCTCTTAATCCGCACCGTGCACACTCACTCTCTCAATCCGCATCGCACACACACTCTCTCAATCTGCACCGTGCACACACTCTCAATCCGCATTGTGCAAACACTCTCACAATCCACATCGCACACACACTCTCTCAATCCGCATTGCACACATACACTCTCAAACCACATCGCACACACACTCTCTCTCTCAATCCGGATCGCACACACATTCTCAATCCGCATCGTGCGCACACACACTCTCTCAATCTGCATCGCACACACTCTCTCAATCCGCATCGCACACACAATCTCAATCCGCATCGCGCACTCTCACTCTCTCAATCTGCATCGCACACGAACACACTCTCAATTTGCATTGCAAACACACTCTCTCAATTCGCATCGCACACACACACTCCCCCAATCCGCATCGCACACACTCTCTCAATCCTGATCACACACACTCTCTCAATCCGGATCAAATACACACTCACTCATTCTTTCGATCCAGATTACACACACACACTCATTCTCTCGATCTGGATCACACACACACTCTCTCAATCCGCATCATAAACACTCATTCACTCAACCCAGATCACACTCACTCACTATCTCAATCTGGATCAGACACACATACTCATTCTCTCAGTTTGGATCACACACACACGCACTCTCGCAATCCAGATCCCACTCACTCAATGCACATCACACACACCTATTCTCTCAATCTGGACCACACATTCTCACTCACTCTCTCAAACTGGATCACACACACACACACACTCTCAACCCGGATCACACACAACCACTTTCTCAAACCGGACCAACACATTCATTCTCAGTTCAGATCACACACATGTACACACCTCTCCATCTAGATCACTTTTTCAATCCAGATCACACACACATTCATTCTCACAATCTGAATCATACATACTCTCAATCCAACTCACACAAGCATGCACTCTATCAAGCCGGATCACACATACGCACTCTCTCAATCTGGATCACACACACATTCACTCTCAAATCGGATCTCACGCACTTTCAACCCAGATCACATACTCACTCTCTCAATCTTGTTCACACACAATCACACTCTCAATTCGGATCACACTCATTCATTCTCTCAATCCTGATCACTGTCACATCATCTCTCAACTTGGATTGCGCACACATTCACTCTCAGTCCAGATCACACACACTCATTCTGTCAATCTGGATCACACACACTCACTTTTTCCTTCCGGATCACATGTACTCTCTCAATCCAGATCACACAGTCTCTTTAAATCTGGATCTCACACACTGTCACTCAATCTGTACCACACATACTCTCTCAGAGATCACACATATTCTCTCTCTCAATCCAGATCACATTCTAGGTAAAAAGAAGTTTTCCTCCTCTCTCTACAAGAATCTCAGGGAGTCCCTCTCCCACTGCAACTCCCAGGTCATTTCCTCTGCCCTGACTCTATGCTACTTTCTCCCCACCCCCACCCTCCTCTCATTTATCCCTCCACTCTTCAGGCTCTCTGCCTGTATTCCTGATGAAGGGCTTTTGCCCGAAAAGTCGATTTTACTGCTCCTTGGATGCTGCCTGAACTGCTGTGCTCTTCCAGCACCCTTTGATCCAGATCACGTTCTGTTTCTCAGTCTGGATCGCACACTCACTGGGAGTAGCTCCATGCGAATAGAATTGTGTCAGAGCAGTTGGTGGCATTCAAGGTAGAAATAGCATGAGTTTACAGCAAACACGTTCATGTAAAGTAAAAGGGTAGGACCAAGACCTGTGGACCCTGGATATCGAGGTTAGGGGTAAGGCACAAAAGGAAGTGCATGGCAGGTACAGAAGTTTCAAAACAGCAGGGTCTGTAGAGGTCTATAAAAAGTGCCAGCACAAACATATGAAGGAAATTAGGAAATCTAGGAGAGTGCATGAGAAAATATTGGTGGGTAAAATATTGGTAGGGCAGCATGGTGGCACAGTGGTTAGCACTGCTGCCTCACAGCGCCTGAGACCCGGGTTCAATTCCCGCCTCAGGCGACTGACTGTGTGGAGTTTGCACGTTCTCCCCGTGTCTGCGTGGGTTTCCTCCGGGTGCTCCGGTTTCCTCCCACAGTCACAAAGATGTGCGGGTCAGGTGAATTGGCCATGCTAAATTGTCCGTAGTGTTAGGTAAGGGGTAAATGTAGGGGTATGGGTGGGTTGCGCTTCGGCGGGTTGGTGTGGACTTGTTGGGCCGAAGGGCCTGTTTCCACACTGTAAATAATCTAATCTAATCTAATAAAGGAAAATTGAAACATGGTTTTAAACATAAAAGAGAAAGAGAACAAGTATAGAAAGAGTGCAGTTCATTACAGACCATATAGGTAATGTGCACCTGGACCTGGAAGATGTAGTCATGGTTCCCAATGAATAGGAAAAAGTGAGGACTGCAGATGCTGGAGATCAGAGCTGAAAATGTGTTGCTGGAAAAGCACAGCAGGTCAGGCAGTATCCAAGGAACAGGTGAATTTGGGCATGAGCCCTTCTTCAGGAATCGCAATGATTCCCAATGAATACCTTGCATTGGTCTTTACAATGGAAAATAATGGCACAGGGATGGAGGACCGAGAAATATCGGAAGAAATTAATTCGGAGAGAGGAGGGATGAGGGGGTTGAAAATGAATAAATCCACAGTCCTGGATGAGATGTATCTCAGGCTGTTGAGAGGGGTAAAGGAGAAGATATCAGGAGCCCTCACAGTAATTTTCAAATACTCTCTGGTCACTGGTGAGATGTCTGAGGACTGGAAGACCATTAACAATATCCTATTATTTAAAAAACACAGCAAAAGGGAAAGCCCAGGAAATTAAGGTCACGCAGTCAAAAGTTGGCAATTGGGATGTTTTTAGAAAGAATCCTGATGGATAGCCAATTATCTTGGCTTTGGAGAGACATGACTGATCAGGGATTGTCAGCATGGATTTGTTGATTAGATTAGATTCTCTACAATGCGGAAACAGGCCCTTCGGCCCAACAAGTCTACACTGACCCTCTGAAGAGTAACCACCCCAGACCCATTTCCCTCTGACTAATGCACCTAGCACTATGGACAATTTAGTGTAGCCATTTCACCTGACCAGCACATCTTTGGACTGTGGGAGGAAACCAGAGCACCCGGAGGAAGCGCACACAGACATGGGGAGAATGTGCAAACTCCACACAGACAGTCGCCCAAGGCTGGAATCGAGCCTAGGTCCCTGGTGCTGTGAGGCAGCAATGCTAACCATTGAGCCACCGTGCCGTGTTAGGGGAAGGTCATGTAAATTTAATCAATTGTATTGAGGAAGTAACCAAGAGTGTTGCTAATTGTAATGTATTTGATGTAGTCCATGGCAGACTGATAAAGTGAGAGCCCACGGGATCCAAAGCAAAGTGACACATTGGATCCAAAATAGGCGAAGAGGCAGGATGCAGAGGGTGGTGGTCAAGGCATAACTCTGTGACTGGAAGTCAGTTTCCATAAGACCATAAGACATAGGAGCAGACATTAGGCCATTCAGCCCATCGAACCTGCTCTGTTATTCGATCATGGCTGATACACTTTTCAACCCCATTCTCCCGCTTTCTCGCCATAATCCTTCATCCCTTTACAATCAAGAACCTTTCTATCTCAGTTGTAAATATACTCCATGACCTGGCCTCCACAGCCTTCTGTGACAATGAATTCCATAGATTCCTCACTCTCTGGCTGAAGAAGTTTCTCCTTATCTCTGTCTAAAGGTCTTCTCTTTACTCCAAGGCAGTGCCCTCAGGTCCTAGACTCTCCTAATCATGGAAACATCTTCTCAACATCTACTCTGTCCAAGCCATTCAGTATTCTGTAAGTTTCAATTAGATACCCCACATCCTTCTAAATTCCATCCAGTATAAACCCAGCATCCTCAAATGTTCATCATATGTTAAGCTTTTCTTTCCTGGAACCAATCTCATGAACCTCCTCTGAACATATTCCAGGACCGTTACATCTTTCCTGAGATATGGGACCCAAAGCTGCGCACAATACTCCAAGTGCAGCCTGACCAGAGCCTGATAGAATCTCAGGAGAAAGTGAGAACTGCAGATGCTGGAGATCAGAGCTGAAAATGTGTTGCTGGAAAAGCGCAGCAAGTCAGGTAGCATCCAAGGAGCAGGAGAATCGACGTTTCGGGCATAAGCCCTTCTTCAGGAATGAAGAGGGTGTGCCAAGCAGGCTAAGATAAAAGGTAGGGAGGAGGGACTTGGGGGAGGGGTGTTGGGAATAGGA
This sequence comes from Hemiscyllium ocellatum, assembly GCF_020745735.1. Classification (NCBI taxonomy): domain Eukaryota; kingdom Metazoa; phylum Chordata; class Chondrichthyes; order Orectolobiformes; family Hemiscylliidae; genus Hemiscyllium; species Hemiscyllium ocellatum. Next base: position 106,222,597 of record NC_083405.1, read on the forward strand.
TAGGTGGAAGGAGGTTAAGGTGAGGGTGATAGGCCGGAGTGGGGGTGGGGGGGAGAGGTCAGGAAGAAGATTGCAGGTCAAGAAGGTGGTGCTGAGTCCGAGGGTTGGGACTGAGAAAAGGTGGGGGGAGGGGAAATTAGGAAGCTGGAGAAATCTGCATTCATCCCTTGCGGCTGGAGGGTTCCCCGGCAGAAGATGAGGCGCTCCTCCCCCAGGCGTCGTGTTGCCATGGTCTGGCGATGGAGGAGTCCAAGGACCTGCATGTCCTTGGTGGAGTGGGAGGGGGAGTTAACGTGTTCAGCCATCGGGCGGTTGGGTTGGTTGGTCCAGGTGTCCCAGAGGTGTTCTCTGAAACGTTCCACAAGTAGGTGGCCTGTCTCCTCAATGTATTGGAGGCCACATCGGGTGCAGCGGATGCAGTAAATGGTGAGTATGGAGGTGCAGGTGAATTTGTGATGGATATGGAAGGATCCCTTGGGGCCTTGGAGGGAAGTGAGGGGGGAGGTGTGGGCGCAAGTTTTCATTCCTTGCGGTTGCAGGGGAAGGTGCCGGGAGTGGAGGTTGGGTTGGTGGGGGGTGTGGACCTGACGAGGGAGTCGCAGAGGGAGTGGTCTTTCCAGAAAGCTGATAGGGGAGGGGAGGGAAATATATCCCTGGTGGTGGGGTATGTTTGGAGGTGGCGGAAATGATGAAGAATGATACGATATATCTGGAGGTTGGTGGGGTGGTAGGTGAGGAGCAGTGGGGTTCTGTCCTGGTGGCAATTGGAGGGGCGGGGTTCAAGGGCAGAGGAGTGGTAAGTGGAGGAGAAGCGGTGGAGAGCATCGTCAACCGCGCCTGAGGGGAAATTGCGGTCTTTGAAGAAGGAGGCCATCTGGATTGTTCGGAATTGGAATTGGTCTTCCTAAGAGCAGATGTGGCAGAGGCGAAGGAATTTGGAATATGGGATGGCGTTTTTACAGGGGGCAGGGTGGGAGGAGGTGTAATCTAGGTAGCTGTGGTAGTCGGTTGGTTTATAGTAAATGTCCGTGTTGAATTGATCGTCCGAGATAGAAATGGAAAGGTCTAGGAAGGGAATGGAGGAGTCTGAGACAGTCCACGTAAATCTGAGTTCAGGGTAAAAGGTGTCGGTAAAGTGGATGAACTGTTCAACCTCCTCGTGGGAGTACGAGTTAGCGCTGATACAGTCATCGATGTAGTGGAGGAAAAGGTGGGGGGTGGTGCCAGTGTAGCTGCGGAGATGGACTGTTCCACATATCCTACGGAGAGGCAGGCATAGCTGGGGCCCATGCGGGTGCCCATGGCAACTCCTTTAGTTTGGAGGAAGTGGGAGGATTGGAAAGAGAAGTTGTTCAGAGTGAGGACCAGTTCAATCAGTCGAAGGAGGGTGTCAGTTGAAGGGTACTGGTTGGTACGGTGGGAAAGGAAGAAACAGAGGGCTTTGAGGCCTTTGTGATGGGGGATGGAGGTGGATAAGTCTCATAAGTTTATCCCTGCTTTCATATTCAAGTTCTCTCAAAATAAATGCCATCATTGCATTTGCCTTCCTAACTACTGACTCAACCTGCAAGTTTACCCTGACAGAATCCTGGACTAGAACTCCCAAGTCTCTTTGCACTTCAGACTTCTGAATTTAATCTACGTCTCTATTCTTCCAACCAAAGTGCATGACCTCACACTTTCCCATGTTTTAATCCATCTGCCACTCCTTTGTCCACTCTCCAAACTTGTCCAAATCCTTCTGCAGCCTCTCCACTTCCTCAATGCTTTCTGTCCCTCTACCCATCTTTGTATCACCTGCAAACCTAGCCAGAACGCCCTCAGTTCCTTAGTCTCAATTGTTAATGTATGAAGTGAAAAGTTGTGGTCCCAACACTTGTGGAACACCACTTGTCACCAGCTGCCATTCTGAGAAGGACCCTTTTATCCCCACTCTCTGCTTTCTGCCAGGCAGCAGGCTTCTATCCATGCTAGCACCTTGCCTCTGACACCATGGGCCCTTATCTTACTCAGTAGCCTCCTGTGCAGCACCTTGTCAAAGGCCTTCTTGAAGTCCAAGCAGATAATATCCCTTGGCTCTCCTTGTTCTAACCTGCTCAGTACTTCCTCAAAGTATTCGAGCAGATTTGTCAGGCATGACCTCCCCTTGTTGAAACCATGCTGACTTTGCTCTATTTTACCGTACACTTTCGAGTATTCAGGAATCTCATCCCTCACGTTGAATTCCAGGATCTTACTCACAACCAAGTTTAGGCTAATCAGTTTGTGATTTTATGCTTTTGCCTTACTCCCTTTTTAAACAGGGGTGTCATGTTAACAATGTTCCAGTCCTCTTGGACCCTCCTTGATTCTAGTGATTCCTGCAAGACCACCACTAACACCTCCACTATCTCTTCAGCTCTCTCCCTAAGAACACTGGAGTCTAGTCCATCTGGTCCAGGTGATTTATCTACCTTCAGACCTTTCGGTTTTTCTAACATCTTCTCCTTGGTAATGGCCACCATACTCAGCTCTGCTTCCTCAGTCTCTTGAACGTTTGGGATATTACTCATGTCTTCTACTGTGAAGACTGACGCGAAATAATTATTCAGTTCCTCAGCCACTTCCTTGTTCCCCACTACTATCTCTCCAGTGTGATTTTCCAGCAGCCCAATGTCCACTTTTGCCTCTCTTTTGCCCTTTATATTATGAAATAAAACTTACATCTTCCTTGATATTACTAGCTAACTTACCCTCCTATTTAATCTCCTCCCACCTTATATGTTTTTTTGTTACCCTCTGTTGATCTTTGTAAACTTCCCAATCCTCTGGTTTCCCACTGTCCTTGGTCACATTATACGCTTTCTCTTTTGGTTTATGCTATCCCTGACTTCCCTAGTTAGCCATGTTGCCTTATCCTCCCTGTACCATGCTTTTTTTCCCCTCGGGATGAATCACTTGTGTGACTCCTGAATTACTCTTAAAAACTCCTGCCATTGCTGTTCTACTGTCTTTCCTGCTCGGCTCCTCTCCCAGTCAATTCTACCCAGCTCCTCCCTCATGCCTCTGTGTTTGCCTTTATTCAGCTGTAATACTGTTACCTCTGATTCTATTGCACCGTAAATTCAATCATATTATGCTCACTGCCTCCTAAGATGTTCCTTCACCTTAAGCTCTGTTATCAAGTCTGTGTCATTGCACAACACTAAATCCAGTGTTGCCTGTTCCCTTATGGGCCCCACCACAAGCTGCTCCAAAAAGCCATCTCATAGACGTTCCACAAATTCCTTTTCTTGCGACCTATTACCAACCTGATTTTCCCAGTCCACCTGCATATTGATATCCTCCATGATCACTGTAACTTTACCTTTCCTACACATCTTTTGTGCCTTATGGTCTTATTTACAAGATAATACATGGCTTGGAAAGGGTGGACGCTAGGAAATTGTTTCCGTTAGGCGAGGAGACTAGGACCTGTGGACACAGCTTTAGAATTAGAGGGGTTCAATTCAGAACAGAAATGTGGAGACATTTCTTCAGCCAGAGAGTGGTGGGCCTGTGGAATTCATTGTCGCAGAGTGCAGTGGAGGCCGGGACGCTAAATGTCTTCAAGGCAGAGATTGATAAATTCTTGATGTCACAAGGAATTAAGGGCTATGGGGAGAATGCTGGTAAGTGGAGTTGAATGGCGGAGTGGACTCGATGGGCCGAATGGCCTTACTTCCACTCCTATGTCTTATGGTCTATCTTATGGTCTTTTTCTTCTCCTGGTGTATCTTGTGCCCCAGCTCCTGACTACTGTTTGGAGGCCTGTACCTAACTCCAAGTATGTTTTTTTTACCTTTGTGGTTCCTCAATTCTACCCACACAGATTCTACACCATCTGACCCTACTTGGTTTCTTACTATTGATTTAATTTTATTTCTTATGAATAAGGCAACCCCTCCCTCTCTGCCCACCTGCATATCTTTTCGATAGGTCGTCTATCCTTGAATATTCAGCTCCCAATCCTGATTCCCTTGCAGCCACGTCTCTGTGATGCCCACCATGTCTTACCTGCCAATTGCGATCTGTGCCACAAGCTCATTTACCGTATTCCTTATACTGCGTGCATTCAGGTGTAACACCTTCAGTCCTGTGTTAGCCAGCCCTTTTCTCATTGTCGTTTGTCTGTCCAGTGTGCTTCAAGTGTGATTGCTAACCCTTTCCATACACTTGTCCTATTTGTGTCTGTGCTGGAGATTTTAATAACCTCTCCTGAGTTCTGCACTCTTACCTCCCCCTTTAATTCGGGTTTTCTACTTTCCCTGATAACTGAATCCTCCCCCACTTCATTTAAAGCCCTGTCTCCAGCCCGAATTATGCGATTTGCTAGGACTCCGGTCCCAGCACAATTCAGATGAAGACCGTCCCGTCGGAACATGTCCTTCCTTCCCCAGTACTGGTGCTAGTGGCCCATAGATTCAAACTCATTTCTCCTACACCAACCTTTGAGCCATGCATTTACCTGCTTAACCTTATTGACCCTGTGCCAATTAGCTCTTGGCTGAGGTAGTAATCCAGAGATTATTACCTTTTTGGTTCGGCTTTGTAATTTAGCTCCTAGCTGTTCATACTCCCTTAGCAGAACCTCTGCCCTCATTTTATCTATATCGTTGGTACCTGCCACCGGATCTTTACTCTCCCAATCCAAGTTCCTCTGCAGGCCAGATAAGATATCCTGAACCTGAACACCAGGCAGGCAACACACCCTTCGGGACTCTCGATCCTGGTCACAGGGAACAAAGTCTATGTCCCTAACATACTATCCCCAATTACAACAACATTTCTCTTCTTTCTTTCCACTCCCCATCCCCCACCCCCCCGCACAACTTGAATGGTTCTCTGCACCACAGTGCTGCGTTCAGTCAGCTCATCCCTCTTCAATCCCCATTCAAAACTCTTGAATCTATTGGACAAGGATAGGGGCTAAGGCTCCTGCAACTCTACCTCCTGGATCTCTCTACCTCACCCACAGCCACACCCTCCTGTCCCTGACCACTGACCGAAGGCTAGTTAGTTAGTCTAAGAGGTGTGACTGTCTCCTGAAACACAGCATCCAGGTAATTCTCCCCCTGCCTGATGAGTTGCGAGGTCTGAAGCTCAGGCTGCGTGGGTTCTAGTGGGGTTCTGCAGGATCCTTGCTTTTTGCGATGTGATTAATGACTTGGACATAAATATAAGGGGAATGACCAAAAAGTTAACAGATTACATACAACTGGCAGGATAGTAAATAGCAAAGGGAATAGCTATCAATTGCAGGATGATCTCAATGGACTGGTCAGCTGACAGAGAGCAGTGACAAATGGAATTCGATCCAGAAAATATAGGGGGTATGCAGTTGGGGAGGACTAACAAGGTGAAGGATTACACAATGAATAGTAGAACCTTGGAAAGCAACGAAGATCGAAGTGACCTTTTTGACTAAATGTAGCAGGGCAGGTAGATAAGATGGTTACGAAGGCATGTGGGATATTGCTCTTATTAGCCAAGGTATAGAATATAAGAGCAAGGAGGTTATGATGGAACTAGTCGTTTGGATACAGAACTGGCTCAAAGATAAAACATTAAAAATCAGACAACATCAGGTTATCGTCTAACAGGTGTATTTGGAAGCACTAGCTTTCGTCAGGTAGCTGTGGAACAGGATCATAAAGCACAGAATTTATAGCAAAAGATTACAGTGTCATGCAACTGAAATTACATTGAACAAACCTAGATTGCTGTTAAGTCTTTCAACTTTTTGAACGAGTAGCAGGTTTTGGTAAATCCCAGAACTTCATTTTAAGTCACATTCTCGAGATAACAATGTTTTATAAAAAAAGTGACATCTCAGCTCAGACAATGCATTAAAGGTGTGACGGTAGAGTCTGTCTGTATCCCAATCTTGAGTCAGACTAGACTTATATTCTAAAAGTAGGAATATAGAAGATGTTATATGGATTGACGGCCTGCAGATTATGTGTTTTTTGACCAAAGTAGAATGTATCTGCAAAAATAACTCTGCAAATGCAAATTCACCCCAAAGACTTATATGTGTTTGCACATGCATGAAAGAGAGAGAGACTGAGTGTGTGCTTGTGAGTGTGTGAGTGTGAGAGAATGTGTGTTGGCATGTATGCATGCTTGGTAAAGTTTGTGTGTGAATGTGATGGAGTATAAGTCTGTGAGAGGGTATGTGCATGGGTGTGAATGCGAGGGATGTATGTGTGTGTGTATGAGAGAGAGCATGTGTATGAGAGAGGGTCTGCAAGAGTGTGTGAGTATGTAAGAGTGTGTTTGTGTGTGTACTTGTTTCTCTGTGTGTGAGAGAGAGTATATAGTGTAGTGTGACATGAACCCAAGGTCCTGGTTGACGCCATACTCATGGGTTCCGAGCTTGGCTCTCAGCCTCTGCCTGGCCACTTTGCATTGTTGCCTGTCCCGAAGTCCGCCTTGGAGAATGGTCACCCAAAGATCTGAGGCCCATTCCCCCGGCTGCTGAAGTGTTCCCAGGTTGAGACTACTTAGAGTCATGAAGTCATAGAGATGTACAGCATGGAAACAGACCCTTCGGTGCAACCCGTCCGTGCCGACCAATCTAAGTCCCACCTGCCAGCACCTGGCCCATATCCCCCCAAACCCTTGCTATTCATATAACCATCCAAATGCCTCTTAAATGTTGCAATTGTACCAGCCTCCACCACATCCTCTGGCAGCTCATTCCATACACGTACCACCCTCTGCATGAAAAAGTTGCCAATTAGGTCTCTTTTATATCTTTCCCCTCTCACCCTAAACCTATGCCCTCTAGTTCTGGACTCCCTGACCCCAGGGAGGAGACTTTGCCTATTTACCCTATCCATGCCCCTCATAATTTTGTAAACCTCAATAAGGTCACCCCTCAGCCTCCAAATTTCCAGGGAAAACAGCCCCAGCCTGTTCAGCCTCTCCCTATAGCTCAAATTCTCCAACCCTGGTAACATCCTTGTAAATCTTTTTTGAACCCTTTCAAGTTTCACAACATCTTTCCGATAGGAAGGAGACCAGAATTGCATGCAATATTCCAACAGTGGCCTGACCAATGTCCTGTACAGCCGCAACATGACCTCCCAACTCCCATACTCAATACTGGAGCAGTGAAGACTGAGAGGGAATAAAGGTATATAAGATTATGATGAGCATAAATACAATGGAAGGGAAGATACATTTTTACTTTGTGCAGGGGTGAATAACCAAGGAGCATAGATTTAAGATACGAGCTAGAAGGCTCGATGGAGATTTGAGATTATTTTTCACTCAGAGAATGGTAGGAGTCTTGAAATCACTGTCTGAGAGAGTAATTGATTCAGTAACTTTTCCATCATATTTAAGCAGCTTTTAGATCTTCATGTGTGTTGCCATAGCCTCCAGACTGTGAGCCAAGAGGTGGAAAATGGGATTTGTGAAGTCAGATCGCTGTTGACCACTGCTGACATGATGGGCTTCTTTCCAACATCTATGAGTCTGTAATGGAGACATTGACAGGTGACCAGAGAAAGGGTTTCATGACAAAATTTTCTGATTCTGTCTGGAAAAGATAGCAGCACAACCAAAAGGAAGATGAACACTTATGCCATGAATGTGAAGTGGAGATTATTTGATCTCACAATTATAGCAACAATCTCAGCTATTGTCACTGCATGCACACTGCACTGAATGGATCAGAGTATGTCTGCCCTGTACCACCAGGTGTGGTTAAATCTGTTGAACCGCATTCATGACGGGGATCGCAATTATTTCCTATGGATGAGGAATTCCCAGTAAATATAGATCATAAGCTCATGTTGATTAAGTTGATGAAGTAATGTAGATCAGGAGTAATGCATTACAATGGTTTATGGGTAAGGACAACATTGATTGCTCATCCCCATTTGCCCTTGAACCATGACAATATATGTAGGTACACCCACAGCGCTGTTAGAAAAGGAGTTCCAGGTCTTTACCTCAGGAACAAATGTGTGAATGGTGACATAGTTCCAACGTGGGATGGAGTGGGACTTGGTGTGGAACTTCCTGGTGGTGGCATTCCTCTGTGTGTTCTGCTTTTGATTTTAGAGAATAGAGTTTGTGGATTTAGGAGGTGTTACCCAAAACACTTTGGCAGTTGTTTTTGTGTATCTTGTGTCTGGTGTATAATGCTGCCATTATACACCGTTTGGGGGGTGGTGGGAGGGAGTAAATGCTGAAAGTATTCTGTAGGTACTGCTTGAGCTTGGTGGATATATCTTGGATTGGTTGGTGTTTAGCTTCTTGTGTGTTGTTGGAGCTGCATTCATCGAGGCTACTGGATTGTGCTCCATCATGTTCCTGCCTTATGTCTAACAGACGGTAAACAGGCTTTGAGGAGTTATTTGGTATGTTACTCATTTGAGAATTCCTAGCCTCTGACTGCTGTTAATGCCACAGTATTTATATGGCTGCTCCATTTCAAATTCTAGTCAATGGTAACTCCAAGGAGAGCGTTCAGCAATGGTATGTTGATTGATTGTCAAGAGAGATGGTCACAGTTTCGAACTTCTATGTCACAAATGTCACTTATTTGCCTGGGCCTTTGTATTGTTCAAGTTTTGCGACAGGTGAGCCCAAACCTCTTCAGTATCGGAGGAGCAGCAAATGATTCTGAACATCACAACTGAGACCATCCCACTTTTAGCTTTCTGATGGGGGGGAAGGTCAGTGAGAAAACTGCTCAAAATGGTTGACTCTCGGACTGTAACCTGAGGAACTCTTGCAATATTGTTCTGTCGGAGTGGTCAACAGAATATGGATACAGAACAGACTCCTACAGAGCTTTTAAGAGTTATCATTGTCACACAAATCCTTTTCAGTTTCTCATCACTTTATTTTCTTTTACTGGAAAATCAACTGGATACAATAATCAACAAAGCTGCCCAAGGTAATACCATCATTGGGTTTTCCATTATTCATATCCTGATGGTCACCATTGATCAGAAGATGAACTGGACTGTCCACTGGTCAGAGGCTGAATATTGTGACAGGGTTGTCTCATCTCCTGACATTGCACAACTTTTCAACCAATTAACAATGGAAGAGTCAGAAATGCAATGGAATACTGTTCACTCCCCTTATTGAGTGCTGCTCCAACACTAGTCAGAGAAGATCTGTACCATTTTGGAGCAGGCAGTCCACTTCATCAGCATGTCATCCATTGTATTAAGTAGCCAGTTTCTCCAGCCTCTGTGTACAATGGCTGCAGTCTGCACTACCTGCAGAATATCTGTATTGTTCCAACATGATTCTTCTCTGAAAAACCCCAATCCGTTGTTGCAAAGTTCCCATTTTTTTACAATACACCAAAGAAGCAGCCTGTTGTGAATTCTTCTCAGAATTTGGCAGCCATTAGAATTTAGATCTCCATTCAGATCTTCATCCATTTAGATGATGTTGAACAACATCTGGATTATAATTGGCCATTGAAGATAGAGCCTGGGTGACCAGAGAAATCATAGAATCACAGACTCCCTACAGTGTGGAAACAGGCCTTTCAGTCCATCAAGTGCACAATGACCTTCTGAAGAGCATCCCGCCCAGATCCAGCCCCCTACCCTAACCTATAACCCTGTGTTTTCCATGGCTAATCCACCTAGCTTGCACATCCCTGGATACTATGGATAATTTAGCATTGCCAATCGACCTAACCTGTACATCTTTGGACTGTGGGTGGAAACCGGAGCACCCGGAGGAAACCCACACAGACATAGAATATGCAAACTTGATATAGACAGTCACCTGAGGCTGGAATCAAACCTGGGTCCCTGGTGGTGTGAGGCAACAGTGCTAACCACTCAGCCATGAATATGGAATGAAAATATAAAATATTGGGCAGAATCTTATTGGTGCTTATGCAATGAGCGTTATGGCAAGATTTCTGACAGAATTGTACAAGATGTCCAGTGAGTGAAGCCTATCTTGATTTTGGGAGCAATTTGCCACATCTTTTATGCATTTGCCAAGTGGCGAAGCGAGTTTATCTCTAGGCAGTCGTGAGTTGTCGGTCAAAGGAAATTATAGCTTGTTAAAACACGTTATTAAAACCACAACTCACCTTACTAACAGTCAGCTTCCTATCTTCATGCCTAATTTCAGTGTGGTCACCTGTTCTTCAGCTGGTGTGGTAGGAACCTGTCCAGCAGTGTAGCTGGTCCTGGAGGCTTGGTGCAGCAATTCTGGGATATTTAAGAAAGGTGGTAAGAAAAAGACAGGGAATTATAGACTTGTGAGCCTGATATTAATAGTCGGTAAGTTGTTGGACGGAATTCTGAGAGACAGAATTTACATGCATTTGAAAATGCAAGGCCTGATTAGAGATAGTCAATGTGGCTTTGTGTGGGGGAAATTGTGTCTCTCTAACTTAATTGAGTTTTTTGAAGAAGTAACAAAGAGGATTGATGAGGGCAGAGAAGTGTACATGAACTATATGGCCTTCATGATTTGGAGATGCCAGTGTTGGACTGGGGTGTACAAAGTTAAAAATCACACAACACCAGGTTATACTCCAACAGGTTTAATTGGAAGTACACTAGCTTTCGGAGCATCGCTCCTTCATCAGGTGATAGTCCTCCACTATGACCTGATGAAGGAGCGTGGCTTGAAAACTAGTGTGCTTCCAATTAAATCTGTTGGACTATAACCTGGTCATAGAGTCATAGAGATGTACAGCATAGAAGCAGACGCATCAGTCCAACCCGTCCTCGCCGACCAGACATCCCAACCCAATCTAGTCCCAACTGCCAGCACCCAGCCCACATCCCTCCAAACCCTTCCTATTCATATACCCATCCAATTGCCTCTTAAATGTTGCAATTGTACCAGCCTCCACCACATCCTTTTGCACTCATTCCATGCACATACCACGCTCTGTGTCAAAAAGTTGCCCCTTAGGTCTTTTTTATGCCTTTCTCCTCTCACCCTAAACCTATGCCCTCTTGTTCTGGACTCCCCGACCCCAGGGAAAAGACTTTGTCTATTTATCCCATCCATACCCCGCATAATTTTGTAAACCTCTATATAAGGTCACCCCTCAGCCTCCAACGCCCCAGGGAAAACAGCCCCAGCCTGTTCAGCCTCTCTCTGCAGCTCAGATCCTCCAAACCTGGCAACATCCTTGTAAATCTTTTCTGAACCCTTTCAAGTTTCACAACATCTTTCCAATAGAAAGGAGACCAGAATTGCACGCAATATTCCAAAAGTGGCCTAACCAATGTTCTGTACAGCCGCAACATGACCTCCCAACCCCTGTACTCAATACTCTGATCAATAAAGGAAAGCATACCAAATGCCTTCTTCACTATCCTATCTACCTGCGATTCCACTTTCAAGGAGTTATGAACCTGCACTCCAATGTCTCTTTGTTCAGCAACACTCCCTAGGACCTTACCATTAAGTGGATAAGTCCTGCTAAGATTTGCTTTCCCAAAATGCAGCACCTCGCATTTATCTGAATTAAACTCCATCTGCTACTTCTCAGCCCATTGGCTGATCTGGTCCAGATCCTGTTGTAATCTAAGGTAACCCTCTTCGCTGTCCACTATACCTGCAATTTTGGTGTCATCTGCAAACTTACTAACTGTACCTCTTATGCTCACATCCAAATCATTTATGTAAATGACAAAAAGTTGAGGGCCCAGCACCAATCCTTGTGGCACTCCACTGGTCACAGGCCTCCAGTCTGAAAAACAACCTTCCATCACCACCCTCTGTCTTCTACCTTTGAGCCAGTTCTGTATCCAACTGGCTAGTTCTCCCTGTATTCCATGAGATCTAACCTTGCTAATCAGTCTCCCATGGGGAACCTTGTCGAACGCCTTACTTAAGTCCATATATATCATATCTACTGCTCTGCCCTCATCAATCTTCTTTGCTACTTCTTCAAAAAACTCAATCAAGTTTGTGAGACATGATTTCCCACGCACAAAGCCATGTTGTCTATCCTGAATCAGTCCTTGCCTTTCCAAATACATGTACATCCTGTCCCTCAGGATTCCCTCCAACAACTTGCCCACCACTGAGGTCAGGCTCACAGGTCTATAGTTCCCTGGCTTGTCTTTTGTTGGGGAGAATCTGCTATCGGGGTACCTACATTGGGGCTAGGGAGGGGAGCACCATTATTAAAGCAGACACTGTCAGATACCAGCTAAAACACAGCCATGTAAAGTAAACCCAGCCACTGCAGGACTGTCTGCCTGGGGCCATAACAGCGGGTGGATGAGATGTACTGTGTGCCCTGGCAATCGAGACACTGCTGCTCTCGCAAGCGGCCTTTGCGGACTGTCCAGTATTCCTGACTGGCCTCAGCCACCCTCGGAGGCCACTGACCATGCTACTGAGCTGCCCACGCCTGTCCTTGGCGTGGTGAAACGGATGTCGGCATCGATTACTCAATGCAGCACGACTGGTTAGCCAATGACGGGTAAGATCCCTCGGGCGAGGGACAACCTAAGACAGGCACAGTCGCACATTGACATCGGAACGCGTGGCCTCCGTTCGTCTCCATTTGATGCGATTTCTGCCTGCTTGCATCCGTGTCGGACGGTTGGACAGCACTGCTGCTCTCTGGAGCATACTGATCTACGGGACCACCGGGGCACAGTACAGTTTCACACTGGGTTTCACATCTCTAGCGGGTACCTAGCTGCTGGTACCAGGCTGTTCCTACTCCCTTTCCAAACTTACAACACCTACTTACATTTGCCGGCTCTTTGGACTACAGACTTGCGTTTACTAAATGGCTTACTCATTCTAACGCACTCGCGTACATTTCGCCAGCTCTGAATGACTTATTGCAATGCTTGTCTAATCCTGTGCTTTTCGTTATTTCTGCAGACACTGCCTCAATTACTTCAACTATTACTTTAGCTTAGCATGCAGCTGTGACCATCTATTGCTTAATTGTGTAGCGGCGTGTTTTTCAGGGCACCCTTCATCCCCATATGACTGTCTCCTTAGAACCGGTGAGTCTGGTCGATACAACACCGGACACCGGTCGCCTCGTGAGGCTGCGTTCCTTATGGGATAAGAGGGTGTGGCCTCTTTCGAGGCCAAGGGAGGGAATGTTGGGGAGAATCTGCTATCGGGGTACCTACATTGGGGCTAGGGAGGGGAGCACCATTATTAAAGCAGACACTGTCAGATACCAGCTAAAACACAGCCATGTAAAGTAAACCCAGTCACTGCAGGACTGTCTGCCTGGGGCCACATTCCTGGGGGATTAGAACATGTCCGTCAGTTTCAGATCATCCTGTTACACTCTCATTGTTAATAAAGGAAACCGGTAACTATCGGATAGTGTAAATCGCACCGATACTACACTTGATTGATAAAGTACTTGCTAATGCCTCCGCTGACGTCAAACTCATTCGGGTCCTATGTTAAATGATAATATCTGTATATTCAACTATGGAGAACTATTGTGAACGCCCAGACAGCCAGGCGCATGGCAATGAGGAAACCCTTCCAAACAATAAACTTTTAATTTACAAGATCGGAAACTGCTGAACCCAGGATGTCTACCCATTGTTCAGCACAGCGGGAGTTGGACAGGTATCTCGGGGCAGCCAATAGAGACACTAATCCATTCACAGACAGGTGAACCGACCAATGAAAGAGCCGAACAAGGGGAACCTGACCGGGAACTCGAGGAAGCGCGAAGTATAACTGCACCAGATCCGAAGGAAGAGAGAGAACGCCTTCTCCAACGAATTTGCATGCTTTTGAATTCGTTGTATAGTTTGCCAGTCTTGATTCTGTAATAAACGGTGTTTTTTGCTCCAAACTCTAGCTGGTTTGATCTCTCCTTCCAACGAACACGTGGAGACGAGACCATTCGGTTTCCGCCTCAACAGATGGTGAGCCTGACCGTGGGAAGGGAAAGAGACGACCGCAAGTTGGCCACGTTGGCGGACCGGAGGGCAGGCAAACGTTCGGCCGAACTTTTAAAAGGTGAGGAAGCGCCTGTTAAAGCAAAGACTTCCAGTAGGTAAAATTTTTTAGTTAGTCAGTCTTTGTCTGCTCCCCGATCCTCACCAACACAAACAGTACTTTTAAATCAGTTTGGCAGCAACGTTGCAGAGTCCATACTGGTAAGCTATTTTCTCACTTCTTCACTAATACCTGCCTGTTCTCGCGGTACTGAAGTGACTAATTGATCCATGGCTAGCCTTAAGTTAATGCGCAGTTTTTGAGTTGAGTTTTACGCGTGGATTTCGGATCCTGGACGCGGGTTTTGAGTTCAGTTAATGTGTGGATTTCGGATCCTGGACGCAGTTTTTTGAGTTTGAGTTTTACGCGTGGATTTCGGATCCTGGACGCGGTTTTTGAGTTAAGTTAATGCGTGGATTTCGGATCCTGGACGCAGGTTTTTGAGTTTGAGTTTTACGCGTGGATTTCGGATCCTGGACGCGGTTTTTGAGTTAAGTTAATGCGTGGATTTCGGATCCTGGACGCAGCTTTTTGAGTTTGAGTTTTACGCGTGGATTTCGGATCCTGGACGCGGTTTTTGAGTTAAGTTAATGCGTGGATTTCGGATCCTGGACGCAGTTTTTTGAGTTTGAGTTTTACGCGTGGATTTCGGATCCTGGACGCGGTTTTTGAGTTAAGTTAATGCGTGGATTTCGGATCCTGGACGCAGCTTTTTGAGTTTGAGTTTTACGTGTGGATTTCGGATCCTGGACGCGGTTTTTGAGTTAAGTTAATGCGTGGATTTCGGATCCTGGACGCAGCTTTTTGAGTTTGAGTTTTACGCGTGGATTTCGGATCCTGGACGCGGGTTTTCCAGTAAAGTTTATGCGTGGATTTCGGATCCTGGACGCAGCTTTTGAGTTAAGGTAAAAGCGTGGCTTACGGAGCCTGGACGCTTTGTGAAATTAATTAATACAGCGCTGACCGCACTTGACTGATTGGATCCTTTCTTTTTTAATAAGCACTTTATCTCTGACAACTATCGATAGACACACTCGCTGCTAGCATCCTAAGGGGACAGAGGGTGGATCTCATCTCCTGGATAGGGTTTACCTGCACAGGCGTTTGCCTTAGACCGGTTGTTAAGAGCAGAAATCTGCCACGCGAAGGTCAGGCTTTTGAAAAACGCACTGGTTTTAAAGCGGTACCCACCAGGTGAGATCCGTCATGGGGGACTTGAACTTTGGACCACCAAAAATGACCCACTTTCGGCCATTACGCCCCGGAGTGCCCTGGTGGCACCTCACGGTTGGCACAGACATAACTTGGCATGCCCATTTATTACTGGACAGTGTAGCAGTGCGCAAGACAGCATTGGATCAAGTGTTTAACCAAGCGCCCGCCCAAAAAGACCTGATATTGACGAGACTAAAAGAGACCTTCACAGATACGGCGCTAATGACCAAAATTTTGAACGGTCTCCTACTCTCGCCGCAATGTTCAGTGCGGCAAACGATAGGCCTAGGGGAACCCCCTACTGATTGGGCACCACCGACCGCCGATAAATCCCTGGGGTGGAAGACGAAACTGTTAGTCACATTCAACCCGCAGTGGCAAGGGGGCCACTGTACCTCCACCACAGCCCCAGTCATTTCGGACGCCCCTGCCAAACATGTCACTAAAACTGGGGACAAGGGACTGCGACAGGCTGAGACGAGAGTACGGACACACCGACAGTATGCGTGGGTTGGCATGTATGTGGATGAAAACCAGTGTGGGGCCGGCCCAGTGAGAGAGGGAGTGAGTGAGTGAGTGCAGTGATTTTTAACAGACGTGGCGAACGGAGGTGTCGCAGCAAATGTTTCATCCCAGGTCTCGGTGTACAGTGGACCGGCGCCGACAGCCTGAATGACGGAGAGGGACCGTGGGAAGCCGCCCGGCAGCCGAAAACAGTTTTACAGGTGTCGGAGTGCGTGAGTGTTGTTCTCTACACTTAGCGGTTTGGGATTGATCACTTAACGGTCTGGGATTTTTCTCCATAGTCTCGTCTTGATTTTTAGGATTAAATACCGCTTGCCCCCACTATCACTTTTAATTACTCTTATACTTGGAAAGGAATACCTGGATGTAGGGAGGGGGCGCAGGAAGGGATGGTGGAGCTTTTTATTTTAATAACACTACGGTTGTGGAATCCTAAGACGGAAAATCCCGGAGTGTCCCGTGCTCACCCTAGTTTTGGCGGGTCACCCTTCTCTGGGCGGGTCACCTTAGTTCTTGGCGGGCTTTCTTGCTTTTGGCGCGAAGGCTCAGGTTGGGCGGGGCCAGCTGACTTTTGGCGCGAACGCTCAGTTGGGGCGGTGCCCGTTCGCTTTTGGGGCGAATGCTCCCTCTTGGTAGGATTGCACAGTCTAGAAGGGGCTGCTCGCCTGCGGACGTTCCGCGACCCTATTAGCTCAACTACCGCGCCACCACTACAGCGATGGGTCTCTCAAGCGTCATTGCCCCACTCCATGGGATTAATCGATGAACAGGTCCTCTTCAGTTACTGGGATGTCGATATGAATCATGCCTCTAACCACATCTTGTTTGACAGGTTGTACCTTTTACTATTAACTATAATGTCCTGACCAACAACATGCGCATTGCCGTATTGCTATACTGTGCGTTTTCATTTACAATGTTTTGTATGTCCAGTGTTTGGCCGTCCCACTGCCCAAATATCCCCCAACCCACTTATTTGTGTCTCTCTCTCTTTTTCCCCCGCTGGTCACAGGCCTCAGGCCTCCAACTAGGACGTGCTACTCAGCACACAGCAGGGTGTTTGGCCCATCTCTCTTCCTCGCGGCCGCTCACTCATCTTTTTGTCCGCCGACATGGGTGTTTAGGCCATCCCTTCTCCCCTCGTGTTCACAAAGTGCCAAGAACGAGGGGGGGCCCACCTACTCCTTCTTCCGTCTATGCCCTCCAAATTTTTCTGCCCCTTCTCACGAACCCATTTTTATCCTTTCTCCCAAGTCCACAGATTTTTCTTTCGCTAAAGCATTATGGACGCTCACTTTAAAGCAATTTCCTCCTGCTACTTGTCCCCCCCTCCTCAAGTTTGCGGCTAGGGAGGGTTGAGCTACTGCTGCCACAGACACTGCCATTTCCAGTCCCTAAAGTGGGTATTGGCAACCATGCGGGGTGAAGATGCCAGCCAGTCTACCTGTCTGAGGCTACACTCTCCAATGCGTTTAACATGCAACCTGTAACTGCCAGTCAGTACCAAACCTTCCCATTGAAATCTAGTACAGACTCCTCTTGCCGATTGTACTGCCCTATCCTACAACCCCGCTCCCCATTCCCCACGCCGTGGTCACGCCCCTTCATCGTCTCCTCCCAAACCTACACACGTTATGGTCACCGCCGGATCTGAGGTCGTCTCAGCTTTGTCCTTCACTCAGCCTGCATTGAATTCACCTGGTTCTCATTGAATTGAGGATCCGCTGATCCCTACGCTCCATCTCTTTTTAAGGTTTTACGCTCCCTGAGGTTTTCTACCAGGACACAGTAACTCATCTTCTGGCCTCATCTCTCCATTAGGGCATTTCACTCACTATGCTTCCACTGCCGTGCTCTGCGCCCCATCTTCTTTCCAAAGTCTTATGCTCCCTGAGGTTTCCTACCAGGGTTCGTCACGTCGTCTCCAAAAACTAAATGGCTTCTTTCCCCAATCTCACGCTCCCTGAGGTTTGCTACCAGGATTCCTCACGTCATCTCCAAATAATAAATGGTGCCACTGCCACTGCAAACTTAAAGGTTTCCGACCCCTCTGTTGCACTGTGGGCGCTCACGCCTGCCTTTCATTTTTCTCTGTTACACTCCTGGCCAACGCTCTCTTTTGTCCTCCACCGCACCTATAGTATCGGCAGCACTTTGCCGTCACCTTTTGCTTGAAGGCATTATACATACAATCGCCTCCCACAGGGATCAATACTCAGCTCCTGCCCAAATCCTTCAGTCTCTTCAACTGCGAGTAGTCCTTTCCAACTCATCTGTTTGTATCTTTTGCAAGGCGCTGGTTCGCGCTGAGAACAGCAGGGTCACCAGGTTCCTTTATGATTCTTTTCCCGGGGTATCTTTTAAAGGCTGTTACTTCCCTCAAACTGATCAAATCCTCAAGTGTCAAATGGAGGAAAGTGCTACACAGACAATTTCTGTCCTGACCGGTCTGACCATCCTTTTATGATTCTCTCTCTCTCCCTTTCCTCTACACAGGGATGAAGTCCGATATGCCCGCAGCACCTGCGCATTCTCTTTTGTCTATGCCACACGGCCCTTCACACACACAGATTCTTGCATACACAAGGATTATACTTGCACCTCTCGTTCTGTATCTCGTTTGGGGGGACAAGTCCCCTCAGGCAAACTGTCCAATTTCGTCCCACCGCAAATCTCCTAATTGCCCAGAGTTTTACATTGTCCCCCTCTCCATAATCATTATCATCATATCTTATACTGAGCTGGCTGGAAACACATAGGCCACTGCACGCACCACTTCTCTCATTGCTCCAGGTCAGCGCAACCTAATATATCCCTAAAGTCACTCGATGAGACGGGACCTGACGGGGAGGTGCAGAAAGAGAGGGGACCTTGGCACAGTTTCTACGAAGGGTTTGGGTTGCTGCCCCTCTACACCGACATGGGTCTGTTTCACTGATATCTTTGCTCTTCTTGTACTTTATTCTGCTGTCTAAACTCTTCATTGGGCCTTCTCTTGGGAGGTCCACCTTGTTAATCATGGACTCCGCTGTGAGCAGGCGAATAGCCGTCCAAGTAGGATTGTGCCTTTTTAGTTGGTGATTCAACTCCCTTTTCGTCTAAATTTGTCTTTATCCCTTGCGTAGGCGCCTTTTTCTGATATTACCCATATTCTGAGTTACAGTCGCGGTCCGCTCCAATATCCTACCCAAGTGTCTGGGGGCGACAATCCGTCCTGCCTGCAAAAGGGGGGTCCCAGCTGCCTTGAGGCTTATGCTGCGCCCCCGAGAGGTTAGGGGATCCCCTGCGCTGTGTCTTCCCTAACCACACAGTGGAAATTTACCTGCTCTATTGGCCTGTTACCACAGCGTTGATGGAGATCCTCATCATTTCCACATTAATGACCCTTATCCTAAACGGTCTCCATGGGTGGCTCATCAAACGGTAGTCCTACGACAGCCCCACTGGTTGCGCACCCCAAGCACAGGCAGTTCCCCGGGGTACAAATCGATACTACTTGTGCCCCTTCCAGTTCATTATCAAAGCCTACCGTTTGCCTTCCCCTATGCAGTCTACTGTGGTCCCCTTCTCACTATCACCAATCCCACTTCCCTCTCGAGGGACTTACTCTATTTTTTCGACACAACTCTTGGCCAAATGTTTGTTACTCTTCAAACATTGCGTTTTTAATACATACAGGCGTCTGTGCTATCTCTCCGGTGCGTGTCGGCTCCCTCAATGGCTTTCTTTCGAATTCGTCTGATCCTGTTGTACTCATGACTAACTTTTCATCTTCATGTACGCTAAATGAAGCCTGGTTGTCCAAAGAGCCCCCACTTATTTATTTTGCCCGTTTAAATTGGGGATATGTGAATTGATCCTTCCATAACAGCGGGTGGGTGAGATGTACTGTGTGCCCTGGCAATCGAGACACTGCTGCTCTCGCAAGCGGCCTTTGCGGACTGTCCAGTATTCCTGACTGGCCTCAGCCACCCTCGGAGGCCACTGACCATGCTACTGAGCTGCCCACGCCTGTCCTTGGCGTGGTGAAACGGATGTCGGCATCGATTACTCAATGCAGCACGACTGGTTAGCCAATGACGGGTAAGATCCCTTGGGCGAGGGACAACCTAAGACAGGCACAGTCGCACATTGACATTGGAACGCGTGGCCTCCGTTCGTCTCCATTTGATGCGATTTCTGCCTGCTTGCATCCGTGTCGGACGGTTGGACAGCACTGCTGCTCTCTGGAGCATACTGATCTACGGGACCACCGGGGCACAGTACAGTTTCACACTGGGTTTCACATCTCTAGCGGGTACCTAGCTGCTGGTACCAGGCTGTTCCTACTCCCTTTCCAAACTTACAACACCTACTTACATTTGCCGGCTCTTTGGACTACAGACTTGCATTTACTAAATGGCTTACTCATTCTAACGCACTCGCGTACATTTCGCCAGCTCTGAATGACTTATTGCAATGCTTGTCTAATCCTGTGCTTTTCGTTATTTCTGCAGACACTGCCTCAATTACTTCAACTATTACTTTAGCTTAGCATGCAGCTGTGACCATCTATTGCTTAATTGTGTAGCGGCGTGTTTTTCAGGGCACCCTTCATCCCCATATGACTGTCTCCTTAGAACCGGTGAGTCTGGTCGATACAACACCGGACACCGGTCGCCTCGTGAGGTTGCGTTCCTTACGGGATAAGGGGGTGTGGCCTCTTTCGAGGCCAAGGGAGGGAATGTTGGGGAGAATCTGCTATCGGGGTACCTACATTGGGGCTAGGGAGGGGAGCACCATTATTAAAGCAGACACTGTCAGATACCAGCTAAAACACAGCCATGTAAAGTAAACCCAGCCACTGCAGGACTGTCTGCCTGGGGCCACATTCCTGGGGGATTAGAACATGTCCGTCAGTTTCAGATCATCCTGTTACACTCTCATTGTTAATAAAGGAAACCGGTAACTATCGGATAGTGTAAATCGCACCGATACTACACTTGATTGATAAAGTACTTGCTAATGCCTCCGCTGACGTCAAACTCATTCGGGTCCTATGTTAAATGATAATATCTGTATATTCAACTATGGAGAACTATTGTGAACGCCCAGACAGCCAGGCGCATGGCAATGAGGAAACCCTTCCAAACAATAAACTTTTAATTTACAAGATCGGAAACTGCCGAACCCAGGATGTCTACCCATGTTCAGCACAGCAGGAGTTGGACAGGTATCTCGGGGCAGCCAATAGAGACACTAATCCATTCACAGACAGGTGAACCGACCAATGAAAGAGCCGAACAAGGGGAACCTGACCGGGAACTCGAGGAAGCGCGAAGTATAACTGCACCAGATCCGAAGGGAGAGAGAGAACGCCTTCTCCAACGAATTTGCATGCTTTTGAATTCGTTGTATAGTTTGCCAGTCTTGATTCTGTAATAAACGGTGTTTTTTGCTCCAAACTCTAGCTGGTTTGATCTCTCCTTCCAACGAACACGTGGAGACGAGACCATTCGGTTTCCGTCTCAACACTTTACCGCCCTTCTTAAACAGTGGCACCATGTTTGCCAACCTCCAGTCTTCCAGCACCTCACCTGTGACTATCGATGATACAAATATCTCAGCAAGAGGCCCAACAATCACTCCTCTAGCTTCCCACAGAATTCTCGGGTACACCTGATCAGGTCCTGGGGATTTATCCACTTTTAGCCATTTCAAGACATCCATCACTTCCTCCTCTGTAGTCTGGGCATTTTGCAAGATGTCACCATCTGTTTCCCTACAGTCTATATCTTCCATATCCTTTTCCACAGTAAATACTGATGTAAAATATTCATTTAGTATCTCCCCCATTTTCTGCGGCTCCACACAAAGGCCGCCTTGCTGTGTTGTGTGATTTTTAACTTTATATGGCCTTCATTCGACAAGGTTCCTCGTGGTTGGCTGGTTAGTAAGGTTACATCACATGGAACACAGGGAGAACTAGCCATTTCAATACAGAACTGGCCCGACGGTAGAAGGCAGATGGTTGTATTGGAGAGTTGCTTTTCAGACTGGAGGCCTGTGAAGAGTGGTGTGTCACAAGGGTTGGTGCTACTTTTTGACATTTATATAAATGACTTGGATGTGAACGTAGGAGGTATGGTTGCTAAGTTTGCAGATGACACCAAAATTGGAGGTGTAGTGGACAGTGAAGAACACCACAAGGGTGGGGAAAGTCATTAATAAGGCAAGTTTGGTAAGGAATGGCAAGAATTCTCACAAGGCCTCATGGTGAGAAACCTTCCAAAACATTCAGTAGAACTCACATTTCACCAAAAAAGTATGAATATTTGTAAAGAATGAATACATTAAGCAATGAAAGGACTAGTTTCTAATTGGTTATATTGAAGAAGAAGGTGTCATTGTTCGTGCAGGTTCATATTTTCAGAATAATTTTTAATGCAGCAGTTAGATAAGAGGATGGGATGGTTTCATTTTGTCAAAATGTAGTGAGATAGTGATGTGATGGGAGAACATTGTAGACAAATGCTTCATTAGGCATCAGAATACCCAAACCAGGCTGGAACAGATTTTTCAGCTGCTGTGCCCAAGAGTCTACTGATTTTCTTTTTCTGATTCTGGTCTTCAGCTGCAATGCTTTCAACATTGACCTTTCTTATCATTCTCTGGCATTTCTATCAAGGAGTCTTTTATACGTGCGAACGTATCAAGGAGAAGGCAGACTCAAACAATTCAAGATGATGTCAAAGCCGTACTATAGGACTTATTCTGCACCATTCAGTCATCTCTCCAACTAAGCTAAATGATGCCCTTGCTGCTCATTGGAAGGCATCTTCTAATCTACTCCACTTCCAGAACTTGCTTTTCCATATCACAACTGTACGCTCAGAGCAAGGTCTGCTCTTTACACAGGTTTGTTTTGCTCTAGCACAGCAGGCTCTATGAAGTGGTGTCATAATGCGTATAGATTAGATTAGATTCCCTACAGTATGGAAATAGGCCCTTTGGCCCAACAAGTCCATACTGACCCTCCAAAGAGTAACCACCCAGACCCATTTCCCCCATCCTATATTTACACCTGACTAACACTACGGGCAGTTTAGCACGGCCAATTCACCTGACCTGCACATCTTTGGACTGTGGGAGGAAACCAAGGCATCTGGAGGAAACCCACGCAGACACGAGGAGAATGTGCAAACTCCACACAGCCCGAGGCTGGAATCGAATTTGGATCCCTGGCCCTGTGAGGCAGCAGTGCTCGCCACTGAACAACCATGCCACCCACATAAAGAGTGGGTAGCTTGTTTCACTTTGCGGTCATCCTATAATTTGCTGTTTTTGAAGTACAATAGGGACATTAAATTGTCAAAATGTAAAATATCGTGACAGCTCTTTGCATAATTATCCTTAACATGGGAGAATTTATATTTACACTTGAACAGTAATTGTGTATTGGCGAATATAAACTTTCAACTTGTGTAGTTCTATGAGTTGTTATTGGTTCAGATTGACACACAGATGTATTTGATGGCTCTTTCACCCTGGGAAATCTCCCAACTTTCGGTCATCTCCATTGTTGAACTGCATAAACTATGTTGTTGTGATTTTCGTGATTTGTTTGATGCGAATGCACATGATGAATTGGCTAATCTTGAACTGAAGATTTCAGTCACTCAGTGGGATGAGCATAGCATTAATGTTGAGTGCGACTGCAGTCTTCTCCACTACCCTGAGACTTGTCCTTGCTGCTAATTTTGTCTGAAGTTCTTTGCACAGAAACAAACGAGTGGATGCTCCCAAGCTTCATCGCTGATTCACATCATTTCGAGTACAGGAGCAGGGGTGTGTTATTACAGTTATACAGGGCCTTGGTGAGGCCGCACCTAGACTACTGGGTGCAGGTTTAGGCTCCTTTTCTGAGGAAGGATGATCTTGCTCTTGAAGGACTGCAGCAGAAGAGGTTTACCAGGCTGATTCCAGGGGATGGCGGGACTGATCTGAGGAGAGATAGACTAGGTTGCAATTGTTATTGCTGGAGCTCGTACTTGTGGGGGGTTGGGGGGGGGGGTCTCATAGAGAATTATAAAAGTCTAACAGGACTAGACCGGGTATATACAGGGAGGATCTTCCAGTGGTGGGCGCATCCAGAACCAGGTGCCACAATCTGAGGATTTGAGGTGGAACCATTTAGGATGGAGGTGAGGAGATAATTTTTCACCTGAAGAGTGTTGAGTCTGTGGAATTCATTGCTACGGGAAGTAGTTGATGCCAAAACATTGAATATATTCAAGTGGCGACTTGCTATAGCACTTGGAGCAAATGGGACCAAATGTTATTGGGAGAAATCAGGAATAGGCTACTGAGTTGAATGAACGGCCATGATTGTGATGAATGGCAGAGCAGGTCCGAAGGGCCGAATGGCGTCCTCCTGCTCCTATCTTCTATGTTTCTATCAATCATGGAAGAGAGTTCAGAACAAGTGGCTGCAGTTGAGATATCCTCTTGGCAGTACACAATTGGAATGTTTGATCTCCTCTGGCACTGTCCCTTTGATTCTGCTTCATCCTCTCTAATATGTACACAAACAGATGAGAAATCTGTGTTAGAGAGTAACTTGTTGCCTCCTGGGGAGAAGGCACTTTCCTGCATGCAGAAGCAAAATTGCTGCGATGGCTTCAGATCGAAAAGAGAATTATTTTGAAATCACTACAGGAAATGCAAACGTTTTCTCAAAGCTGTCAGTCAGATCAAATCTGTAGCAGTTCACCAGCAAGGAACCACATCTGCTTTCGACAGGCATACACTGCAAGAGGCCGATTGAATTAATTGAAGCGTTGGGATCCATTGTTTGCCTGGCTCTGCCTTTATGATGGGTGTTTCTTCACATCTGTTGGGATTTATGATGGAATGCAAATGGGATAGCAATCCAGAGGATCGAGGTCTTCCCAAAATTCATCCTTTCCTCTCTGTCTGCAGAACCTATTTTCTAACCTCTTCAAAAGCCAGGACTTTCATATTTATGAGCAACCTGGGTGAGACCAGAAGACGCAGGATTAAACAGGTCACCTGGCGCATCAAATCTGCCAGCCCATTCAGTGAGGTCATGACTGATCAGATAATCCTCAACTGCTCTTTGCTCCATTTTTTCTTTGAACTTTTAATTCCCTTGTTGAATATAAATTGTCTATATCAGCCTTGAATACATTAATGTGCTGGCCTTTAACAGCCTTCTGCAGTAAAGAATGACACACAGAGAAAAAAGAATCCTGCTAATTTCTGTATTAAAAGAGCAACTCCTCACTTTGTGGATTATGCCTCTGGTCTAAGACACTCCCAAAAGGAGAAGTAACCTCTCTGCATTTACCCTGCCAAGCCCTCTAAGAATCATACATGGTTCAATAAGGTCTCTTCTCATTCTTTGACACTTCAATGAGTGCAAACTCAGCCTTCCAAATTCCTTCTCGTAATAATATTCCTCTGTGGCAAGTATGGATCTAGACAAGGAGAAAGTGAGGTCTGCAGATGGTGGAGATCAGAGCTGAAAATGTGTTGCTGGAAAAGCACAGCAGGTCAGGCAGCATCCAAGGAACAGGAAATTCGACGTTTCGGGCATAGGCCCTTCATCAGGAATGAGGAAAGTGTGTCCAGCAGGCTAAGATAAAAGGTAGGGAGGAGGGACTTGGGGGAGGGGCGATGGAGATGTGATAGGTGGAAGGAGGTCAAGGTGAGGGTGATAGGCCGGAGTGGGGTGGGAGCAGAGAGGTCAGGAAGAAGGTTGCAGGTTAGGAGGGCGGTGCTGAGTTCGAGGGAATCGACTGAGACAAGGTGGGGGGAGGGGAAATGAGGAAACTGGAGAAATCTGAGTTCATCCCTTGTGGTTGGAGGGTTCCCAGGCGGAAGATGAGGCGCTCTTCCTCCAACCGTCGTGTTGTTATGTTCTGGCGATGGAGGAGTCCAAGGACCTGCATGTCCTTGGTGGAGTGGGAGGGGGAGTTAAAGTGTTGAGCCACGGGGTGGTTGGGTTGGTTGGTCCGGGTGTCCCAGAGGTGTTCTCTGAAGCGTTCCGCAAGTAGGCGGCCTGTCTCCCCAATATAGAGGAGGCCACATCGGGTGCTATAGATGATGTGTGTGGAGGTGCAGGTGAATTTGTGGCAGATATGGAAGGATCCTTTGGGGCCTTGGAGAGAAGTAAGGGAGGAGGTGTGGTCGCAAGCTTTGCACTTCTTGCAAGAAATGCAAAACTTGCGCCCACACCTCCTCCCTTACTTCTCTCCAAGGCCCCAAGGGATCCTTCCATATCCGCCACAAATTCACCTGCACCTCCACACACATCATCTATTGCATCCGCTGCACCCGATGTGGCCTCCTCTATATTGGGAGACAGGCCGCCTACTTGCGGAACGCTTCAGAGAACACCTCTGGGACACCCGGACCAACCAACCCAACCACCCCGTGGCTCAACACTTTAACTCCCCCTCCCACTCCACCAAGGACATGCAGGTCCTTGGACTCCTCCATCGCCAGAACATAACAACACGACGATTGGAGGAAGAGCGCCTCATCTTCCGCCTGGGAACCCTCCAACCACAAGGGATGAACTCAGATTTCTCCAGTTGCCTCATTTCCCCTCCCCCCACCTTGTCTCAGTCGATTCCCTCGAACTCAGCACCGCCCTCCTAACCTGCAACCTTCTTCCTGACCTCTCTGCTCCCACCCCACTCCGGCCTATCACCCTCACCTTGACCTCCTTCCACCTATCACATCTCCATCGCCCCTCCCCCAAGTCCCTCCTCCCTACCTTTTATCTTAGCCTGCTGGACACACTTTCCTCATTCCTGATGAAGGGCTTATGCCCGAAACGTCGAATTTCCTGTTCCTTGGATGCTGCCTGACCTGCTGTGCTTTTCCAGCAACACATTTTCAGCATCGATCTAGACAAGCCAGACCTACCTCCATTGTTGGTATGTCTTTCTTTCAAGGAGTGGGACCAAAACTGTTCAGTGTGCCTGATGTGGTATTACAAATGCTTTGTTTCATTTTAGGAAGACCTCCAGATTTTTATACTCCATTCCCTTTGAAATAAAGGCCAACATTCCCTATTACCTGCTGAACTTGGATGATAACGTTTGGTAACTCATGCACCAGGAACACCAAAGTCCTCTATGCTGCAGCTTCCTGCAGAATTTCCCCATTAAAATGATGTCACATCTTCTAATTTTCCTGTCAAATGCAAAGTCTCTTAATATCCCATCTTAGATTCAAACTAAGTTTTTACCTGCTCACTTAACCTGCCTATGCTTCTCAGTCGACTCCTTGTATCATCCTGACCACTTGCCTTCCCATCCATTTTTGTGTCCTCTGAATATTTGTCTGTAGTCCAGTCAATTCCAGTATCCAACTCAGTAATATATATTATAAATAATTATGGTCCCAGCACTGAGGGTTGCTTGCTTTCAAATTGGCAATGTATGGATTGAGCAGAATCGACTCTTACACAGCATCTTTCTAATGGAAGGCTCTGACAATGAATGATAAAAGTATAAACGTTTCATGGCTTGAAGCATTGTAGTAGGATATTCTCGCCACTAGGTGGCACTGTCTAGCCAAAATCCATGACAGTGTATTCCTGTTAAGGTATAAATTTAAACTTCACTCAAACTATAAGAAGTATTGTCAATATTGTACATTTGAGGCATTATTATACTCGAGTTTTATCCTGAGTATTTTTTTAATCCAAATGAGTTCAAAAATCTCCTTTTCATGGACATGATTCACTTGCTGGTACACTCCTTTTAAAACAGCAGAAAAGTGGTCTGTCAAACAGTAAAATATATTGCGTCTTTATTAATATATTAAAAATAGAAAATATGGCTTCAACAAGAAAGTATGGCCCTCAATGTTACATTTTTGGCTCAGTCTGAGTTGCATTGTTTGGAGGGATTTCCGATGCAAGACATAGTTGGTTTTAAGATCATAAGACATAGGAGCAGAAATTAGGCCGTTCAGCCCAATGAGTCTGCTTCACCATTCAATCATGACTGATAAAATTTCTCACCATATTCTCACCAAATCTGACTTATTCAACTGACTCCAGTTCTTACTTGCCATGTGCTGTTTCCAGAACAATTCTCCACTCAAAGGCTATTTTGGAATTCACCAGCATTTCTTGCACCTGTTCCATCCTTAAAGCCCATTGTGCACCCAGGCAAACACTGTCAATATGGTGCTGACCTGCACAGCTCCTGATATTTGCCCCAGACATAGCTGACAGGTGGGAATTGGTGCCCTGCCTTTTGGACATGAGGTCTGGAAGTCCTGCTGGAGGGGTCTTGCAGAAGTGGGACTTCCTCTTTCCCCAGGGCCAGCAATGGAGGCCATAACAGCAAACCATGCCAGCCTGGTCCAACATTACCACCCAGCTAAAGCAGTCTCAACTGTCTGAGGAATGCCCAGTGCTGGAGGAAAAAAGTCAAAGACTTTCTCCATTCTGTCAACATAAATACCACCATGTTTTCTCCAATAGCTCACACTCACTCTATCTCTGCTACTGTACCCACCTCCCAACAGGGCTTTTGCTCTATCACTCTCAATAATTCCTGCAACATCTTCTCTCAATTTCTGTCATCCACCCCAATCTTTGACACCATTAACCCTGTATGCCCTCTTTTCTGCCTCCTCACTCGCTCAGGACAACTCCCCACCAAAGGTAACAGCTATGCCACCCACTGTAAAACCTGCTTCAATCTGATTCCAGCATAAAACAGCTCACATTAGAACAGATAGACTCAAGATGGATGGTGAACTAACTGACATTTAACTCCTCATCCCTTGTTTGAAGAGCATCCTGACTCTGACTGCTTTGAGAGGCTGACTGTGTGTCATTACCACCCGACACCTAGAAGAGGAACGCCTCATATTCCGCCTTGGGACCCTGCAAGCACACGGGATAAATGTGGCTTTCAACAGCTTCCTCATTTCCTCTCCACCCACATTATTCCGGTCCCAAGCCTCCAACATGGCACCGCCCTCTTGACCTGTCCATCTCTCCCCCCCTGACCTATCACCTTCTCCCTCACCTTCATCCACCTATCGTTTTCCCAGCTACCTTCCCCCCAACCCCACCCCGTCCCATTTATCTTTCAGCCCCGACCCACAAGCCTCATTCTTGATGAAGGGCTTATGCCTGAAACAGCAGTTCTCCTACTCCTCGGATGCTGCCTGACCTGCTGTACTTTTCCAGCACTACACACTTGATTCTGATCTCCACATCTGCAGTCCTCACTTTCTCCAGACTGTCATTCTACATTACAAATGGAGCTGTCCCTGAAACATTGCACTGTAACTGACCCTCAAACATCGCACATAATTACAAAAGGTTGAAGCATTTATAACTATTTAAAGGCTAAAGTGAAGAGTGGATGATCTATCTCGGCCTCCTTCTGAGGTCCCCAGGCTCACAGGTAACCATTAACAATGTTTCAGCAATTAAGTACATAAGAACCTGCTTTCCTTTTTTGTTCAGAGCATTGAGGATAGGAGTTGGGAGGTCATGTTGCAGCAGTTCAAGACATTGGTTAGGCCACTTTTGGAATGTTGTGTGCAATTCTGGTCTCCCTCTTATAGGAAGGATGTTGTGAAACTTGAAAGGGTTCAGAAAAGATTTAAAAGGATGTTGTCAGAGTTGGAGGGTTTGAGCTATAGCAAGGGGTTGTATAGGCTGGGGCTGTTTTCCCTGGAGCATCGGAGGCTGGAATGTCAGGAACCCTATAGAGGTTTTTAAAATCATGAGAGGCATGGATAGGATAAATAGATAAAGCCTTTTCCCAAGGGTATGGGAGTCCAGAACTAGAGAGGATAGCTTTAGGGTGAGAGGGACCTAAGGGATCTAAGAGGCAACCTTTTCTTGCAGACGGTGGTGCATGTATGGAATGAGTTGCCATGGAAATGGTGGAGGCTGGTACAATTCCAACATTTAAAAGGGTGGGTATATGAATAGGAAGGGTTTAGAGAGATATGGGCTGAAAATGTGTTGCTGGAAAAGTGCTGCAGGTCAGGTAGCATCCAAGGAGCAGGAGAATCGACGTTTCGGGCATGAGTCCTTCCTCAGCTTCTCCTGCTCCTTGGATGCTACCTGACCTGCTGCGCTTTTCCAGCAACACATTTTCAGCTCTGATCTCCAGCATGTGCAGTCCTCACTTTCTACTTTAGAGAGATATGGGCCAAGTGCTGGCAAATGGGACTGGATTAGATTAGGATATCTGGTTAACATGGATGAGTTGGACCGAAGGGTCTGTTTCTGTGCTGTACATCTCTATGACTCTATAAATAGGAGCAGGAGTAAGCTCTTCAGCCCCTCAAGTTTTCTCTGCTGTGCCATCTATCCACTCCACACTCCTCCCTGACCTATCACCTTCATCCCCTCCTCCACTCACCTATTGTACTCTATGCTGCTTCCTCCCCACCCCCGCCCTCCTCTCATTTATCTCTCCACCCTTCAGGCACTTCCTGATGAAGGGCTTTTGTCCAAAACATCGATTTTACTGCTCCTCGGATGCTGCCTGAACTGTTGTGCTCTTCCAGCACCACTAATCCAGAATCTGGTTTCCAGCATCTGCAGTCATTGTTTTTACCCAGTACAATCATGGCAGATTTTCCCCAGGCCTTAACTTGTTACTTGTACCAGTTCATCACAGTCTTCAAATCCTCAATATTTCAAAACAAGTCTACCTTCTATCTGTCTATTTTAGTGATCTTCTTATCTGTCTGGGATAGGGAATTCCAGACATTCACAATCCTCAAGGAGAAAAATTACAACCCTTACATCTCAGTTTTAAAAGAGTGTCCCCTTAAATCTGTAACTACGTCAACCAGTTCAAGACTCACCCACTCCTGGAAACATTGTCATCACCATCAGCAACTCTTCCTTTGACAGCACCTTCTAAATCCATGATTTACATGATCTCAAAGGACAGGGGCAACAGTTGCAAGGGAACACCATAATTGCCTGTTATACTTCAAGCCGCACATCAATCTGACTTGGAACTAATGGCAATGTGTGAGACACTGGAATAGTGGAGATTGGCTAATGTGATGCCATTATTTAAGAAAGGTGGTAAGAAAAAGGCAGGGAACTATAGACAGGTGAGCCTGACATCAGTGGTGGGTAAGTTGTTAGAAGGGATTCTGAGGGACAGGATTTACATGCATTTCTAAAGATAAGGACTGATCAGGGATAGTCAACAGGGTTTTGTGCGTGGGAAATCATGTCTCGCTAGCATGATTTAGTTTTTTTTAAAAATGACAAAGAAGATTGGCAAAGATTGAGCAGTGGATTTTGTCTATCTGGACTTCAGTAAGATGTTCGAAAAGATTCTGCATGGTAAACTGGTTAGCAAGGTTAGATCACATTGAATTCAAGGAGACCTAACTGTTTGGATACAAAGTTGGGCTGAAGTTAGGAGACAGAAGGTGATGCTTGAGGGTTGTTTTTCAGACTGGAGGCCTGTGACCTGAGGAGTGCCACAAGGGATCGGAGCTGGGTTCACTGCTTTTTGTCATTTATATAAATGATTTGAATGTGAGTATGGGAGGTATGGTTACTAAGTTTGCAGATGACACCAAAATTAATGGTATGGTGGACAGCGAAGAAGGTTATCTCAGAGTAGAACGAGACCTTGATCAGATGAGTGGTTGGGCTCAGGAATGCAGATGGAGTTTAATTCTGATAAATGTGAGGTGCTGCATTTTGGTAAAGCAAACCAGGGCAGAATCTATATAGTTAATGGGAGGGCCATGAGGAGTGTTGCCCTGTAATGCTACTTTTGAGTGAAGATGCATAATTCCTTGAAGGCGGTGTCGCATGTAGACAGGGTAGACAGCATGAAGAAGGTGTTTGGTGCACATGCCTTTACTGGTCAGTGCATTGACTATAGCAGTTGGAATGTCATCCTGCGGCTGTACAGAACATTGGTTAGGCCATTGTTGGAATACTGCGTTCGGTTTTGGTCTCCCTGCTACAGGAAGGAGGTTGAAAGGCTTCAGAAAAGATTTACAAGGATGTTGCCGGGATTAGAGGATTTAATAGGGAGAGGATGAATAGGCTGGGGCTGTTTTCCCTGGAGCATCAGAGGCTGAGGGGTGACTTTATAGATGTTTATAAAATTATGTGGGACATGGATAGGGTGAATAGCCAAGATCTTTTTCCCAGCGTAGGGGAGTCCAAGACGAGAGGACATAGGTCTAAGGTGAAAGGGGAAGAATTTAAAAAGGACCTAAGAAGCAACGTTTTAACACAGAAGGTGGATGAGTGTAATGAATGAGCTGTCAGAGGACATGGTGGAGGCTGGTACAATTACAACATTTAAAAGGCATCTGGATGGGTATATGAATAGGAAGAGTATAGAGGGAGAGAGGCCAAATGCTGGCAAATTGGACTAGAATAATTTAGGATATCTGGTTGGCATTGACGAGTTGAACTGAAGGGTCTGTTTCAATGCTGTATGTCTTTATGATTATATATTGCTGTGTGTTCACTGTTACTGGATCAAAATCCTGCAAAATAACAAAAAGAAAAAGTGTGTCCCTAGTCTATGTGGACAGTGTTCACTTCAACTTTCGCAAGGTTGGAGAGTAAATACTGGACTAGCCAGTGACTCCATATTCCAAGAAAGAATTAAAGGAGTAGTTTTGTTACCTTTATTTCTCTTTTAAAATTACATAAGGGTTTGCTCTCACAGGGCTAGCATTCAGTGATGTCATGCATTTTTTCATGCATATATTTGCCCCGTTTTTGTTCATTTATGGGATATGGGTATCATAGCAAATCTCTAACTGCACCCGAGAGGGTGATGGGGAGTCACCTTCTTGAGCCATTGTAGTTCATCTTGGAAATGTGTACATTGCTGCCACAGTAAATTGGTGATGGAGGACTGAACATCGAAGGTATTGGATGAGTGGGGTTCCAGTGAAGGCAGCTACCAATGATGGTGTCTCCATGCATCAGTTGCCCTTGTCCCTTGGCGGTAGAGGTCAGATGTTTGAAACGTAGAGTTAACGGAGTTGTGGGAGTTGGCTATCATGTACCCGAGAGGTGGTACACCATGTTGCTACTGTGCACCTGTTGTGAAAGAAGGGGGTATATGGGGATCATGCAGGACCTTTTGACTTGAATGGCATCAGATTTCTTTTTTTAAAATTTAATTGAAAAGCTTTTTAAACATCTTTTACAAAACATTTATGTATATTTAAAAAATCAAAGCAGAAAACAAGTACAAAGAACAAGGCCATAATGCAGTACCATTGTTACTAAACAACCCACTATTCCACCAAAACAAACCTATCTACCTAACGAAAACTAAAGTACAAACAGTAGATGTGATCTATATGGACTTCAGTAAGGCACTCGACAAGGTTCCCCATGGGAGATTAGCAAGGTTAGATCTCATGGAATACAGGGAGAACTAGCCATTTGGGTACAGAACTGTCTCAAAGGTAGAAGACAGATGGTGGTTGTGGAGGGATGTTTTTCAGACTAAAGGCCTGTGACCAGTGGAGTGCCAAATGGATCGGTGCTGTGCCCTCTACTTTTTGTCATTTTCACAAGTGGTTTGGATGGAAGCATAAGAGGTACAGTTAGTAAGTTTGCAGATGACACCAAAATTGGAGGTGTAGTGGACAGCGAAGAGGGTTACATCAGATTACAACAGGATCTGGACCAGATGGGCCAATGGGCTGAGAAGTAGCAGATGGAATTTAATTCAGATAAATGCGAAGTGCTGCATTTTGGGAAAGCAAATCTTAGCAGGACTTATACACTTAATGGTAAGGTCCTAGGGAGTGTTGCTGAACAAAGAGACCTTGGAGTGCAGGTTCATAGCTCCTTGAAAGTGGAGTCGCAGGTAGATAGGATAGTGAAGAAGGCATTTGGTATGCTTTCCTTTATTGGTCAGAGTATTGAGTACAGGAGTTGGGTGGTCATGTTGCGGCTGTACAGGACATTGGTTATGACACTGTTGGAATATTGCATGTAATTCTGGTCTCCTTCCTATCGGAAAGATGTTGTGAAACTTGAAAGGGTTCAGAAAAGATTTATAAGGATGTTGCCAGGGTTGGAGGATCTGAACTACAGGGAGAGGCTGAACACCGAGCTGGAAGTTTTTGCTGCAAACGTTTCGTTCCCTGGCTAGGGAACATCATCAGTGCTATTGGAGCCTCCTGTGAAGCGCTGCTTTGATGTTTCTTCCGGTATTTATAGTGGTTTGTTCTTGCCGCTTCCGGGTGTCAGTTTCAGCTGTAGTGGTTTGTATATGGGGTCCAGGTCCATGTGTCTGTTAATGGAGTTTGTGGATGAATGCCATGCCTCTAGGAATTCCCTGGCTGTTCTCTGTCTGGCTTGTCCTATGATGGTAGTGTTTTCCCAGTCATATTCATGTTCCTGGTTGTCTGAGTGTATGGCTACTAGGGATAGCTGGTCGTGACATTTTGTGGCTAGCTGATGTTCATGGATGCAGATTGTTAGCTGTCTTCCTGTTTGTCCTATATAGTGTTTTGTGCAGTCCTTGCATGGTATTTTGTAAACTACATTAGTTTGGCTCATGCTGGCTATTGGGTCTTTTGTTCTAGTGAGTTGTTGTCTGAGTGTGGAAGTTGGCTTGTGTGCTGTTATGAGTCCTAAGGGTCGCAGTAGTCTGGCTGTCAGTTCTGAGACGCTCCTGACGTATGGTAGTGTGGCTAGTCCTTTTGGTTGTGGCATCTCTTAGGCATCTGGTGATAAAGTTGCGTGGGTATCCGTTTTTGGCGGATACCTTGTATAGGTGTTCCTCTTCCTCTTTTCGCAGTTCTGGTGTACTGCAGTGTGTTGTGGCTCTTTTGAATAGTGTCCTGATGCAGCTTCGTTTGTGTGTGTTGGGGTGGTTACTTTCATAGTTTAGGACTTGGTCTGTGTGTGTTGGTTTCCTGTGTACCCTTGTGGTGAATTCTCCATTGGGTGTTCTTTCTACTAACACGTCTAGGAATGGGAGTTGGCTATCCTTTTCCTCTTCTCTCGTGAACCAGGAGACAATGAGACCAATCAGACAACCAGGAACATGAATTTGACTGGGAAAACACTACCATCATAGGACAAGCCAGACAGAGAACAGCCAGGGAATTCCTAGAGGCATGGCATTCATCCACAAACTCCATTAACAGACACATGGACCTGGACCCCATATACAAACCACTACAGCTGAAACTGACACCCGGAAGCGGCAAGAACATCCATCAACAGACACATCGACCTGAACCCCACATACAAACTACTACAGCTGAAACTGACACCCAGAAGCGGCAAGAACAAACCAGTATAAATACCGGAAGAAACATCAAAGCAGCGCTTCACAGGAGGCTCCAATAGCACTGATGATGTTCCCTAGCCAGGGAACGAAACGTTTGCAGCAAAAACTTCCAGCTCGGCGAACAGAACCACAACAACGGACACCCGAGCTACAAATCTTCAACCAGACTTTAGAGGCTGAACAGGCTGGGCTGTTTTCCCTGGAGCTTTGGAGGCTGAGGGGTGACCTTATAGAGGTTTACAAAATTATGAGGCGTATGGATGGATAAATAAACAAAGTCTTTTCCCTGGGGTCGGGGAGTCCAGAACTAGAGGGCATAGGTTTAGGGTAAGAGGGGAAAGATATAAAAGAGACCTAAGGGGCAACATTTTCACACAGAGGGTGGTATGTGTATGGAATGAGCTGCCAGAGGAAGTGGTGGAGGCTGGTACAATTGCAACATTTAAGAGGCATTTGAATTGGTATATGAATAGGAAGGGTTTGGAGGGATGTGGGCCAGGTGCTGGCAGGTGGGACTAGATTGGGTTGGGATATCTGGTCGGCATGGACAGGTTGGACAGAAGGGTCTGTTTCCATGCTGTACATCTCTATGACTCTATGACTGTACAAACATATTATATAAATACTATCTTAAATTACATGGCATCAGATTTCTTAAATGTTGTTGGAGCAATGCTCAATCAGGCAATTGGAAGGTATTCTATCACCTGCAGATGGTGCACAGATATTATGGGGGCAAAGAGATTCACTATCTACAATAGAATTCACAATCTCAACTGTTTCATTATTTACAAAGTCGGTTGACTTTTGTTTCTGTTCATGGAAAATTAATGTCTTTACACTTTCTGTACTTTTCATATTTAGTGTATTTTGTGTGTATTCCTGGCAGATGAAGAGTGAATTATAAAGGGGTGCTTCAATTAGTTGCCCTCTAGGACTTATGCCAAAGAGAAGATACACTGCAATCGGAATTCTAAATAGCAAGAAACATGAAAGGACAAAAGTCCAATCTATTAGTGTTTGTGATCAAAGGATTTGCTTTGAAATGTTTAGCTAAATGGACTTTGGAACTATAGCAAAATGAGTGTAAGGATTATTAAGTTTGATAAATGGTTACACAGGGAAAGGTTAATGATATTAGGTGAAAGTGAGGACTGCAGATGCTGGAGATCAGAATTGAGATTGTGGTATTGGAAAAGGACAACAGGTCAGGCAGCATCCAAGGAGCAGGAGAATCGACATTTCAGATAAGAGCCTTTCATCAGGAATGAAGTTTGTGAGACGAAGGGGCTGAGAGATAAATGGGAGGGGAGTTGGTCGGGTAGGAAGTTAGCTGAGAATGCGATAGGTAGATGGAGGTGGGGGTAATGGTGATAGGTCGGAGAGAAGGATGGAGCGGATAGGTGGGAAGGAAGATGGACAGATGGGGCAGGTCATGAGGGTGGTGCTGAGTTGGAAAGTTGGGAACTCGGATAAAGTGAGGGGAGGGGAAATGAGGAAATTACTAAAGTGCCTTGTCGTTGGAGGGTCTCAAGGCAGAAGATGAGGCGTTCTTCCTTCTGGCGTCGGGTGGTCAGGGTGTGGTGATGGAGGGGCCCCAGGACCTGCATGTCCTTGGTGGAGTGGGAGGAAGAGTTGGGGTTTTTGGCCACAGGGTGGTGGGATTGGTTGGTGTGTGTGTCCTGGAGATGTTCTCTGAAGCGCTCTGCAAGTAGGCGTCCTGTCTCCCCAATGTAGAGGAGACTGCATCGGGAGCAATGGATACAGTGAATGACATGTGTGGAATTGTAGGTAAAACTCCAATGGATGTGGAAGGCTCCTTTGGGGCCTTGGATGGAGGTGAGAGGAGGAGGTGTGGGCGCAGGTTTTGCAATTCCTGCAGTGGCAGGGGAAGGTGGTGGGAGGGGAGGGAGGGGGGAGCATGGACCTGACATGGAGTCATGAAGGGAATGGTCTTACGGAAAGTGGATAGGGGTGAGGAGGGAAATATACCTCTGGTGGTGGGGTCTGTTTATCGGAGGCGGAATGGCAGAGGATGATGCGATGCATACAGAAGTTGGTGGGGTGTTGAAGG
This sequence comes from Hemiscyllium ocellatum, assembly GCF_020745735.1. Lineage (NCBI taxonomy): Eukaryota > Metazoa > Chordata > Chondrichthyes > Orectolobiformes > Hemiscylliidae > Hemiscyllium > Hemiscyllium ocellatum. The sequence goes on from NC_083405.1 coordinate 106,259,707, forward strand.
GAGGACCAGAGGGGTTCTGTCCCTTGTTGCGGTTGGAGAGGTGGGGTTCGAGGACAGAGGTGCATGAGATGCGCTGGAGGGCATCATCGACTACATGGGAGGGGAAATTGCGGTTTTTGAAGAAGGAGGCCATCTGGTGTCTTCTGTGGTCTTGATGCTAATGATATTTAGGTGTTGAGGATATCCTGTCCATGTTGCAACCATGGGACCTTTGCTGGTGAGAAGTGAAATGAAGCACAATGGCAACATCAGAACACAGCAAGAGCCTTAGGCTGTGGACAACAAAAGAAACCAACTGAAGAGTCTCAGCAGACAGATTTCAAGAAGATAGGGAGAGAAAAGGGGCATGAGCCATTCAGGCCGCAAGTGCAATAGGAAGCAAAACCCATTTAAACACTGGGATATTGACTGCCTTCTTTTGTTAGATATAACTTCTGCTGCTTAATAAATTACCCAATGTCTCTGGATTATCTGCTTTTCTGTCCAAAATTAATTGTCTGGCCTCAAGACTGCTTATAGTTAAAGGTGAGAGGCAGACAAAGCCAATACTGTACTCTGTCTGCAAAGTTGTCAACATCAGGTAAATATTTGTGAGGGATTGTGGAATATCTTCCTCAGATTCAGCTGCTCGCAGAAATTCATCACAATTCTCTGCTGCTTCACCAAGACAAGTAAGCTGTGATCCTCACAAACCAAACTACCGCAGACCCAATATGAGTACAAACTAGAGTCAAGCAGGGATGCTTCACTACACCAACACTCTTCGCTATCTTTCTCACTGCTAAACTTCACACCATCTCCATGAAGTTCCCTGCCAGAGTGGTGCTAACTTATAGGATGAGCAGGAAACTGTTCAACGTTCAACACCTGCAGAAGCCAGAACCAAGACCAAACTTTCTGTCATCAAGCTACAGTACACAGCCAATGTCTGCGTATGCACACACTCAGAGGCTGAACTACAAATCATCATCAAGCAAATTTAAAACAGATGGAATTTTGAGGATTATACTTTTAAACCAATATTAATGAGTCTCTAGCCAAATCAGTGAGAATGTTTACGATGTCTGTGGAGACCAATAATATTTTAAAAATAAATTTGGATTGTTCAGTCAGTAACTGTGTTCAGGTAGTAGCTGAAAAGGATTGCACAAGATTTCACATTTTATGATTTAAGTTCATTGTTGTAACAAATGAATAAAAACTGAACATTGTTTCTGTAGACTATATATATATTAAATTACTGAAAGGAACACTTCTCTTTAATTCATGTCATACATCACACACTCACGCTTCCAGTTTCACCAAGTAGTAACCTTAAGTGACTGTCTTGAGGCTTTTCTCTCTTAGTCTTGTCAGCCAATTAGTGACTGTACTGAGAGATAGGTCAGCGGACACATCTTTTACATGCGTAGAGATAACAGACGGATTTTAAAAAGGTATTTTTAAAAACATTTTCAGACGTGATAATATAGTATTATACAGCTCTGATCTGTTGGACATGAACTGAGCAATTAAAATTCTGTGGCCAAACATTTAGTCATCTGCCCTAATTATCTTTTTAGTTGAATCTATGTTATACTTTATCTTTTATTCTCTAAAGTGCCTTGGAATATTTTCTTATGTTAAAGACGTATATAGATATAATGAAGTTTATAAATCAATTATCAATTTATATTGCCATCTGTTTGGAAATTCATGATTCTAATATCAAATCTGCTGATTTTTAAGAGATTGTCTCTTAGTTTACCTGATGTAAAATCATAGAAAATAGATGCAGTAGTAGGCCATTCGGCCCTTTGAGCCTGCACCTCCATTCAATATGATCATGGCTGATCATACAATTTCCCACTTTCCCCCCATATAACAAGACTCCTTTAGCTGCAAGAGCAACATCCAGTTCCCTCTTGAATATATCTTATTTTTAAATTATTTCATTGGATGTGGGCATCGCTGGCTGGGCCAGCATTTTTTTATCCATCCCTAGTTGCCCAGAAGGCATATCTAATGAAGTGGTCCCAACAGCTTTCTGTGGGAGAGAATTCCACAGGTCCTCATCTCAGCCATGAATGGTCTACCCGTTATTAGACTGTGACTGGACTTCCCCAACCTAAGGGACACTTTACCTCCCCCTCCCAGTCCGCCAAGGACATGCAGTTACTGGGCCTCCTTCACAGCTAAACCCTTACCACCCGATGCCTGGAGCAAGATTGCCTCATCTTATCTATCACATTCCCAGCTACCTTCCCCCAGCCCCACCCCTCTCCCATTTATCTCAGCTCCTATGGGCCAACCCCTCATTCCTGATGAAGAAACATTGACTCTTATGCTCGAAACATCGACTCTTCTGTTCCTTGGTTGCTGCCTGACCTGCTGTGCTTTTCCAGCACCACACTCTCGGCTCTAAGGCCTAGCATCTGCAGTGCTCAGTTTCCCTCAGTATATAGCCTGTCTAGTCCCATCAGGATTTTGTATGATTCTATGACAGTGGGTTTGCTGTTTACGTTTGCAGAAGAGCTTGCTGCACTTTTACTAAAATGGTGTTCAAATTTTACTGAGGCTGTTAAAGTTTAGTAAGCACATCGGAGAGTATTTCTAAAATCTTTGCTTGAAATCAAACTACTTTACCAAAATTTTAAAAGGTGTGTGTCCATGAGCACTTAACAGTATTAACTATTCTTCAAACTTGCTTAAATCATAACAGGTTCTCGTAGTGCACACTCCAATACATTCACTCCACAAGCTCACACATTCCATAATCCTTTACCCATTGTCCCTATCCAGGGTCTCACCATCTCCCCAACTGCACTACAACAGAGAAGGCCTGGGCTCCTGCTAATTTCTGGGAGTTTAAAGTCAACTCAGGGAAGTTTAGAATTCTGTGTTAAAGAAAGAAAAATGTGAATGGGTTCCATGAACTGTACTGAAATCGCAAACAGTGAAAATATTAAACAGGTTTTAAACAATTATAAAATAGTAATGTTCAGCAGAATTTGCACTTTCCAAAACAAACCTGTTAAAGAGTAGAATGTGCAAATCCTGAGAAAATATCTGTTTAATGCTGCATAAAAATGCACACAATTACCAGCAGATGGAGTAAGTCTATACATTTTCATTTAAAAAACGGATTAATACTTTATTTCGATATTCCAATGGCTCTCAATGAATAACTTCCAAGCTACTGAGACCTTAAAAAAAACGTAAAGCGCCTTTAAAAGCCATCAGATGAATCGCCTGTGTATAGCTGGCCGGTTAGCTCAGTTGGTTAGAGCGTGGTGCTAATAACGCCAAGGTCGCGGGTTCGATCCCCGTACGGGCCAACTAGTTTTTTTTCATTCCTCGACTTACTTTGCAAAAAATAAGACAATGCATATGCATGCATTAAATGAATTACGCAATTATGTAAAGTCAAGACGAATGCGTGACATGAAGCACACTTTGATACAGAATACATTTAGAACTGTTTGATGTGAGTCATTCCCTGAGAGAGATATTGAAGAATTTTGGGGATGACAAAGAACAGACAACGAAAGGGCAAAAGGTCTTTGATGCTGAAGTTTCAGAAATTTCCAGCTTTTGTGAAATCATGATATTTTAGCTGTATACACTCTGATCAACCAATATTGCCAAATGCAGTGTATCTAATGACGAAGGCTGTTCCTAAACGCGAATTGAGTGGAGAAATTTAATATATCTCACCTCCTACTAGATTGATAATATTCTACAGCACGCGTTGCCACATTGATCACGATAGGACTACATAACTAGAATTCTCCCCTGTAAAACGGGAAGTAATGAAGAATTTCATATTGCATAGTTTACCATTCTCTCCTTTCTTATCACGCAGTATCTTTATATAATCACAGTCTCGGTCTCGCATGCATCCATTGCATATTCACCTTTCAAACTTGGAAAATATGGCCTTAGATGTGTCACATTTGTCACCTGTTGTAAGTAGACAGGACAAAAGGATTGTGATAGAATCAAATTGAATAACCTGATTGATGGAGTATGAGGAACTAATTACGAGCAGAAAACTTTAAAAAGGGTACTTTGCATCTTTTCCAAACTATAACTTACAAATCAGCCAGTGCCACAATGCAGGCCAAATTTTCACCAAATTTCTTCTTTATTCAACACCTGCACTTAAAATCAAAATAACGCAAATTTTAAAAGTTTAGAACTTTAAAAGCACTAAACAATAAAACTGGCTACCTATCACAACTGCATGCAATAAATGTCTCCATGTGCTCACATCTTCTGAAAGGGTGAGACAGATGAAAAAAAAATGTTCCATTAGTTAATGGGCCAGGGGTAAGACTCATAGAAACACAATTAAATATAAGAAATTTAGAATAGAGGGTAGGGATATTTTTATGTAGCCAAGATTAGAGTGGTGCTGGAAAAGCACAGCAGGTTAGGCAGCATCCGTGGAGTAGGAAAATCAATGTTTCTAGCTGGACCCTTCCACAGGAATGAGGCTTGGAGCCTCAGGAATAGAGAGATAAATGGGGAGGTGGGGGGGGGGGGGGAGAAGGAGGGGCTGCTGCTGGGGAGAAGTTAGCTAAGAGTGTTCTGGGTGGATGGAGGTGGGGATAAAGAGGATAAGTCGGAGAGGAGGGTGGAGTGGATGGGGGAAAGGAAGATTGGTAGGTAGAACAGGTCATGAAGATGGTGCTGGGTTTGGATCTGGGGTAAGGTGCAGGGAGGGGAAATGAGGAAACAGGTGAAGTTCACATTGACGCCCTGGGATTGAAGTGTTCCAAGGCGGAAGATTAGGCGTTCTTCCTCCAGGCGTCAGATGGTGAGGGAGTGGCAATGGAGGAAGCCCAGGACCTGCATGTCCTTGGCAGAGTGGGAGAGAGAGTTGAAATGTTCCGCCATGGGGCGGTGAGGTTGATTGGTGCGGGTGTCCCGGAGATGTTCCTTAAAGTGCTCTATGAGAAGGCCTCCAGTCTCCCCAATGTAAAGGAGACCGCATCGGAAGCAACGGATACAATAAATGACATTATTTTTATGTAGCTGTGACTCTGAATCAAGCTTCATTATCAGGAGATGGACACTGTGGAGCAATTAATGAACCAGATTTGAGGTTATGATGAAGGAAGATTATTGAGATCCAAATAATGGTCAAGCTGAAGATGTTATCCAGAGGAATTCCAACAGTGATATATTATATTATGATGACCAGCATCCAATGAATCTTCATTGATATTTTCATTGATGTAGTTTGTTTTCTTTTAATTAATATCCTTAGGAATTGGGTCATTATCATTCAAACAAAAATCAAACAAATAAGCCCCTTTTTATTTTCCCATTGGCCAGTTTTTGTCAGGGGTAATGGTCCAGACTTGATCAACTATTGCTTTGATGTCAAGGTAGGTATTAGGAGTTCCAAGATTTTAACCAAGTGACAGCAAAGGAATGCCTGAAACCTGAACTATAAAAGTTGCACAAAGTTCTGCAGAATGGAATGTTCACAGGGTGTCTATCCTTACCACCTGTTCTATTCAGAATACTCTTGAGAATTGTTAAGTATAACAAACTAACTTTTTTAATTTCAAAAATATACCTTATTCACAAAAAAATCTTGATATACATACAGAGTCACTACAGCAGGAGAAAGTGAGGACTGCAGATGCTGGAGATCAGAGTTGAGAGTCTGTTGCTGGGAAAGCACAGCAGGAGAAGCAGCATATGAGGAGCAGGAGAATTGACATTTTGGGCCTTCAGGCCTTTCTTGATGAAGGGCTTATGCCTGAAATGTCGATTTTCCTGCTCTTCGGATGCTGCCTGACCTGCTGTGTTTTCCCAGCAACACACTCTCAACTCAGAGTCACTAGAGCAGTTTGGTTCTGTACAGCCTTTGCAGATATAGAAACAAACAAACACTGGAATTTAACGTTATCCAACAGACAAACCCAAGGCATTTCTTACTTATACAAGATGCTATTTATATACATTTGAGGCACTGAGAGGGTCTAATTAGCACACGCTAAAATCCTGGACTCTGAATATACTGCAGAAATAAACTATGTTGCAGCATCCTATCTTACAAGTCACCTTTCTGAATGGGTAACTATTACTTGCAATAGAGACAATATTTTGATTTAATATCACTGCATTATTAAATTTTGCTGAGCGGACTTGGCAACTCAGTTCAGATCTGGTTACCTCTCTTGAAGAAATAATTAAATGTCTAATCATGCTGACCCTCATTCAGATTTGTGTCCTGGACAATAGATACTCTGAAAAGAATAAGGCACTGGATTGACTTAAAAGCTTCTATTTCCAATTCTTTGGAGTTATCTTTTTTTTAATTACTTTTTTTAAACCTTGTCTTGATCCTATACAAGATATAATAAGGTCTTTAAAAAACCAAAAGCTGACAGTAAAAATACCACAGTAGATAAGCAGGAGGCTGGAAGAACACAGCAAGCCAGGCAGCATCAGGAGGTGGAGAAGTTGACATTTCAGGTACAGTATAACCCTTCTTCATTCTGCGCTCCTGAAGAAGGGTTATACTGAAACGTTGACTTCTCCACCTTCTGATGCTGCCTGGCTTGCTACGTTCTTCCAGCTTCCTGCTTGTTTACTTTGGATTCCAGCATCTACAGTTTTTTTTGTCTCTAACTGAGTAGAAATACCAATGTATCATGCTTAAGTTTCAACTGTCTCATGACAACATATAATACAGAGCAACTTCATTTTGTGTACAGTATTTAAATTCTTTCACACCAGCTGAAAAGGTAATTTTGTTACTGGGGAGAGGACTCGTCTAACAGTTGCCAACATTGTAACAACTGTTCTTTGTACAACTTACTGGTTGCCAAGTACCTTAGTGCATGTTATGAACATAAAAATGCTATATTATTGCAAGTTACTTCCTTCATAAGCTGAAATCATTTCAGAAAAGCCCTTACTGAAGCAGACAGTATATTCTGCATTGAACATACACCAACTTTATTTTGTTTTCCTTTATAACTCAGGAAATATAATCTGCCTATACACTACATGTTCCAAAAAGTTTCCATGTAGAATTAGTATCATAGCAAGTCTGATGGAATCAAATAATTCCCATTCATCTCTGATTCATAGCATGAAACCACTTACATACATTCAGATGAGAATAATTTATATTCTGATGAATGTCAATTGTTGTTCAGTTAGTCGCAGTTTCACCTCTCAGCAAATTGTAGCTTCACGGTTTCACTCTAGAACTTGAGTACAAAAAACAATCTTGTCTTAAAGATTCAAACTGAGATGGTGCTGCACTGTTGGAGTCCAATGAGATTTAAACAGAGAACCCTCTGCCTCAGGTACATTTAGAAGATAGTGGAGGACTGCAGATGCTGGAGATCAGAGCTGAAAATGTGTTGCTGGAAAAGCGCAGCAGGTCAGGCAGCATCCAAGGAACAGGAGAATCGACGTTTCGGGCATGAGCCCTTCTTCAGGAATGAGGAGAGTGTGTCAAGCAGGCTAAGATAAAAGGTAGGAAGGAGGGACTTGGGGGAGGGGTGTTGGAAATGCGATAGGTGGGAGGAGGTTAAGGTGAGGGTGATAGGCCGGAGTGGGGTGGGGGCGGAGAGGTCAGGAAGAAGATTGCAGGTTAGGAAAGTGGTGCTGAGTTCAAGGGTTGGGACTGAGACAAGGTGGGTGGAGGGGAAATGAGGAAATGTAGGTCCTTGGACTGGTCCATTGCCAGACCATAGCAACACGATGGCTGGAGGAAGAGCATCTCATCTTCCGCCTAGGAACCCTCCAACCACAAGGGATGAAATCAGATTTCTCCAGTTTCCTCATTTCCTCTCCCCCCACCTTGTCTCAGTCCCAACCCTCGAACTCAGCACCACCTTCCTAAACCGCAACCTTCTTCCTGACCTCTTCGCCCCCACCCCCACTCCGGCCTATCACCCTCATCTTAATCTCCTTCCACCTATCGCATTTCCAACGCCCCTCCCCCAAGTCCCTCCTCCTACCTTTTATCTTAGCCTGCTTGGCACACTCTCCTCATTGCTGAAAAGGGCTCATGCCCGAAACGTCGATTCTCCTGCTCCTTGGATGCTGCCTGACCTTCTGCGCTTTTCCAGCAACACATTTTCAGCTCTACATTTAGAAGATCTCAAGCCGCCATTTTTAAGAATAAGTGATTATTTCTGGTGCCACTAACAATATTTATCAGTCAACATTTATCAATCAATCAACATAAAAAGACAGATTGTCTTATTAGTTCACTATGCGAGATAAGCGCATTCGATATTAGGAGACATAACAGCAGGGATAAGGGATTGGTTAACTGACAGAAAATAAAATCAGGGTAAATAGTTTTCAATTTTAGATTAGAAAACTGTAATTAGTGAAGTGCTGCAGGGATCAGGGCTTAACTATTTACAATCAATAGTAATGACTTGATGAAGGAACTGATGGTATAAAGGCCATACTTGGGGACAATACAAACATAGTTTTGAGATAAGGATACAAGTGTCTGAAATGCACATGTATAGGTTATGAGAGGACAATCATTTGGCAAATGAAGGTTTTGAAAATATGAGGTTTTTCACTTTGACAGGAAGAAACTAAAAATAGGACATTTTCTAAATGGAAAAACACTGCAGACTTCTACAGTTTAGTGGGATCTAGGTGCTCTCACACACGAATCACAAAACACCAGCATGCAGACACAGTAAGTAGTTTATAAAGTAAATAGAATATTGGTCATTATTGCAAGCAGAGATGGAGTATAATTGTAGGGAAGTCTTGCTACAACTGTACAGGGCATTGGTGAGACCACATTATAGTACTGCATATAGTTTTGTTCACTTAAGGATGGAGTTCAGAGTAGGTTCATTAGGCTGATTCCAGGTGTGAAGGGTTTTTAAAAAAATGTTCAAGTGAATGTGAGCATCACTGACTAGTTTAGCATTTATTTCCCACCCTGAGTTGCCCTGGAGAAGATGGTGAGAAACTTTCTTGAACGGCTGCAGCCCTTGGGGGGATAGGAATGTCCATGGTCTGTTCAAGAATTCTAGGGTTTTGGTATTTTGACAGTAGAGGAATAGTGTTGCAGTTCAAGTTGGGATGGTATGTGACTTGGATAGGAACTTGCAAGTTGTGGTGTTCCCATGCATCTGCTAATGTTGTTCAAGGTGGTAAAGGTCACAGATTTGGAAGATACTGTCAATGGAGCCTTGATTGCAGGCTATCTTGTAGATAATACAAAATACTGCGAATATACATCATGGTGAAGGGAATGTTTAATGTGGAACATGGAGTGCCAACTAAGCAGCCTATTTGTCCTGGATGGTGTCAAGTTTCTTGAATGTTGCTGGAGGTGCATTGAGGAGAAAGTGAGGATTGCAGATGCTGGAGACCAGAGTTGAAAAGTATGGTGCTGGAAAAGCTCAGCAGGCCAGGCAGCATCCGAGGAGCAGGGGAATCGACATTTCGGGCATAAGCTCCTCAGATGCTGCCTGGCCTGCTGAGCTTTTCCAGCACCACCCTTTTCAACAACTGGAGGTGCATTGATCCAGGTAAATGGAGAATGTTTAATCCCACTCCTGACTTATGCCCCATAGCTAGACACTGGATGTAAGCAGTGGGTTTCTCACAGAGTTCATAGTCTCTTCTATTGATATACAAGGAAAGGTTGAGCAGGTTCAGCTTTTGAATTGAGAAGAATGAGAGGCAATCTTGAGAGATGTAAAATTCTAAGGGAGCTTGACAGGATAAATGCTGAGTTTTTTTTCCCCCTCATTGGTAATCTCCAACTAGGTGACACTATTTAAAAATAGCAGGTCTCTCATTTAGGATGTGGATGAGGAGGACGTCCTTCTCTCAGGTCTTTAATGTTTGACATTCTCTCACAAAAACAGAAATTGTTGGAGAAATTCAGCAGATCAGGCAGCACATTAGGGAAGAAAGTTGATTGATTTGATGTATACTCAAGTACAAAAGCACAGGAGTACAGGGAGAAGTGTATAATATTGTGACACAAGATGCCACCTTAGGTACAAGTACCAAGGTACAGAATCTTAAAAACAAGGTAGAAAGAAAGAACAAAGTTAAAAGTTAAACATTGCAGTAATAATAGTAGAGCATTAAACACACAAAATAAGGTTAAAAGTTACACAATGAAGACTTCCTTAGTTTTAAGTAGAAAATAAAGGAATAAGGGTGAAAATTCAAACATATGGAGTTACTGTTTTAAGTCCATTGACTCTTCATCAGAGTTCGTCAGACTCTTCATTCCTATTAGCTAGGAAAAACGGGTGTTTATGCTTGGCAAAGTGGTAGTGCTGTGGTTGAGGGCATGAATAGGTGGAGATGGAAACCAGTGACAGATACAGAGAGAGAATAAAAGGGGTACATAAACAAGGAGGTAGTGGGCCAGGACAGAAGGAAAGCTTAATAAAGATAACAAGAGCTAAATGATCTAGCTGTGCTGAATGCAACCCCTAATTGATAAAAGAAGCTTGGAGTTCATGCGAATGGGTGACTGTGCTAACGCAATTATGTCATAACAGGGTAAAAAAAAAATGAAAGAATGCTAAAATGACTCATTTCATAATAAGATTAGAGATGGGGTGGATAAAAATATTGGAAGGATGGAATCAGGCTCTAAAGTTATTGAACTCCATGTTGAATCCTAGAGGCTTCAAAGTGTCCAAAAACAAACTGAGTTGTCGTTCTTTGAGCTTTCACTGATGCTTGCTGGAACACTTTACAACAGGAATGTTGGCCAAGGAACACAGTGGTGTGTTGAAGTGGCAGACAACTGGAAACTTAGACAGAGTGTAGGTATAGGTGCAGGTGTTCTGCAAAGAGGTTACTCGTTTCCCCAGTGTAGAGGAGACCACATTATGAACAGCGAATATAGTAGACTAGATGGAGTGAAGTATAGGTGAATCGCTGCTTGGTATGTCTGGAGCCTTGGATAGCGAGGACGGAGGAGGTAAATGAGCAGGTATTAAACCTTCTGCATTGCTCCAGTGAGCCTCAGCACAAGCTTTAAGAAAAACATCTCATTCTCTACTTGAGAACCCAGTGGCCCGTAGGACTCAACATCCATTTCAATAACTTTAGAGTCTGATTCCATCCTTCCAATATTTTTATCCACCCCATCTCTAGTCTTATTACGAAATTTAGCAGCCACCCATTCCCAGGTACTCCCAGGGCAATTATCACATTATATGGGTCACAGTCAGCACAGTCAACCCATTTTCTCACTTTTAACTCTTATTATGTCTTATTCAGCTTTTCTTCTGTTATGACCTCTGATCAATTACTACTTGTTTACCTACCCCTTTCATCTCTCCCTGGGCTCTATCTCCACCTATCCATTCATGTCCTCCACCCGCTAACTTCAGCTAGCATATATACCAGATTTTCCCAGCTATTAACAGTGTGTTGAAGAGTCACTGGACTCAAAATATTAACTCTGATATCTTCCCAGACATTGCCAGACCTACTGAGTTTTGCCAGACCATCTGCTGTTCCTTGTTTTATTTTTAAAAACTCTTCTTCAACTAGCGGAGGTTCTGTCATTGAATTTATTCAAAGCTGAGCTTGGTGGAGTTTGATCCACAGGGATTCAGGTATTATGGGGGAAACAGGCAAGAATGTGAAATGAAAGCCACATCAGATTAGTCATGATCTTATTGACTGGTGTAACAGGCTCAAAAAGCTGAATGATGCACACTGCTCCTATTCCTGACATTCTTATTGGTGTTTGAAGAACAAAAGAAAATTTACAGCCCAGGAACAGGCCCTTTGGCCCTCCAAGTCTAAGCTGATCCAAATCTACTGTCTAAACCTATCGCCTAGTTCCTAAGGGTCTGTATCCCTCTGCTCCCCACCTACTCATGCATCTGTCCAGACGCACCTTAAAAAAATCTACTGTGCCTACCTCTGCTGATAAAACGTTCCGGGCACCTCCCGTCCTCTGTGTAAGGTTTCTCTCTCCACAGACATTGAGTACCTTAATTGCTTTGTTTTTATTTCAAAAGTAGTTTTATGGTTGGAAACATTTTTTTGTGAAAGTTTGTTCTGCACAATCTGGCTTCTGCATTTTCTACAACAGTGATTATTCTTCAAATAAGTAGTTCCAAAGAAGAATCATATTGGACTTGAAACAATAACTTTGTTTCTCTCACCACAGGCATTGAGTACCTTCAGTGCTTTGTTTTTATTTCAAAAGTAGTTTTTTGGCTGGAAACATTTTTGGGTAAAAAATGAGGTCTGCAGATGCTGGAGATCACAGCTGCAAATGTGTTGCTGGTCAAAGCACAGCAGGTTAGGCAGCATCTCAGGAATAGAGAATTCGACGTTTCGAGCATAAGCCCTTCATCAGGAATAAGAGAGAGAGAGCCAAGCAGGCTGAGATAAAAGGTAGGGAGGAGGGACTAGGGGGAGGGGCGATGGAGGTGGGATAGGTGGAAGGAGGTCAAGGTGAGGGTGATAGGCCGGAGTGGGGTGGGGGCGGAGAGGTCAGGAAGAGGATTGCAGGTTAGGAGGGCGGTGCTGAGTTGAGGGAACCGACTGAGACAAGGTGGGGGGAGGGGAAATGAGGAAGCTGGAGAAATCTGAATTCATACCTTGTGGTTGGAGGGTTCCCAGGCGGAAGATGAGGCGCTCCTCCTCCAGCCGTCGTGTAGTTGTGTTCTGCCGGTGGAGGAGTCCAAGGACCTGCATGTCCTCGGTGGAGTGGGAGGGGGAGTTAAAGTGTTGAGCCACGGGGTGATTGGGTTGGTTGGTTCGGGCGGCCCAGAGGTGTTCTCTGAAGCGTTCCGCAAGTAAGCGGCCTGTCTCACCAATATAGAGGAGGCCACATCGGGTGCAGTGGATGCAATAGATGATGTGTGTGGAGGTACAGGTGAACTTGTGGCGGATATGGAAGGATCCCTTGGGGCCTTGGAGGGAAGTGAGTGTGGAGGTGTGGGTGCAAGTTTTACATTTCCTGCGGTTGCAGGGGAAGGTGCCGGGGGTGGAGGTTGGGTTGGTGGGGTGTGTGGATCTGACAAGGGAGTCACGAAGGGAGTGGTCCTTGCGGAACGCTGATAGGGGAGGGGAGGGAAATATATCCTTGGTGGTGGGGTCCGTTTGGAGGTGGCGGAAATGGCGGCGGATGATACGTTGTACCTGCGCATACAACGTATCATCCGCCATTTCCGCCACCTCCAAACGGACCCCACCACCAAGGATATATTTCCCTCCCCTCCCCTATCAGCGTTCCGCAAGGACCACTCCCTTCGTGACTCCCTTGTCAGATCCACACCCCCCACCAACCCAACCTCCACCCCCGGCACCTTCCCCTGCAACCGCAGGAAATGTAAAACTTGCACCCACACCTCCACACTCACTTCCCTCCAAGGCCCCAAGGGATCCTTCCATATCCGCCACAAGTTCACCTGTACCTCCACACACATCATCTATTGCATCCGCTGCACCCGATGTGGCCTCCTCCATATTGGTGAGACAGGCCGCTTACTTGCAGAACGCTTCAGAGAACACCTCTGGGCCGCCCGAACCAACCAACCCAATCACCCCGTGGCTCAACACTTTAACTCCCCCTCCCACTCCACCGAGGACATGCAGGTCCTTGGACTCCTCCACCGGCAGAACACAACTACACAACGGCTGGAGGAGGAGCGCCTCATCTTCCGCCTGGGAACCCTCCAACCACAAGGTATGAATTCAGATTTCTCCAGCTTCCTCATTTCCCCTCCCCCCACCTTGTCTCAGTCGGTTCCCTCAACTCAGCACCGCCCTCCTAACCTGCAATCCTCTTCCTGACCTCTCCGCCCCCACCCCACTCCGGCCTATCACCCTCACCTTGACCTCCTTCCACCTATCCCACCTCCATCGCCCCTCCCCCTAGTCCCTCCTCCCTACCTTTTATCTCAGCCTGCTTGGCTCTCTCTCTCTTATTCCTGATGAAGGGCTTATGCTCGAAACGTCGAATTCTCTATTCCTGAGATGCTGCCTAACCTGCTGTGCTTTGACCAGCAACACATTTGCAGCTGGAAACATTTTTGGGACATCCAGTGGGTGTCATTGCACAGGAAAACTCAGACTTAAGTTTTCCATTTGAAGTGATCCTTACTGAGCACTGATGTTGCTCTGGAGAAAGTGAGGACTGTCGATGCTGGAGATCAGAGTTGATAGTGTGATGCTGGAAAAGCACAGCACCAGCAAAGCAGCAGGAGAATTGACATTTCGGGCATAAACTCTTCATCAGGTAAGTTCTTGATGAAGAGCTTACGCCCAAAAACACTGATTCTCCTGCTCCTTGGATGCTGCCTGATCTGCTGTGCTTTTGCAGCACCACACTGATGTTGCTGTGCCTGAACTAAAACTATTTGACACCAAAGGTAGGGATACTGCCAATATAATGTTCTTTCACCTGGCAATAATTTTTGTAATATAATGACAGAAAGTTAGTACATTGTATTTAAGGCAAGTTGATCAGTTTCGCAACATATGTTTGGATGATAGAACAAAGTATCTAGTAGGATGAGGAAAGTTTGTCAACTTAAGATCTTAATTAAACTGCTCAATGTTTCCAATATTTTGAAGTTTCAAGCACACACACTATTATACTTTTGTATCAATCTGGTACTTGTGCATCATTCCACAAACCCCATTATAATTACAAAAAAATTCATGAGAGCAAATTTCGTTGCAAGATTCTCAAATGCCCTCTCTTCAACTGTCTTTGTAGAGTGAAGACTATTGGGCAGATGAAGAGGTTAGAACAGTACAAAAGCAAAACTAATGTCCAAATTCAAAGGAAGGTAGCTCATCGATCCGAAATAACAGTTTTCCTTCTCTAACAAGTCAGACAGCAGGTCAGGTTGAATCAATGTTCGGCATTTTCGGTTTTGATGTTAAACAATAACTTAAGAACTAGACGATGTGAGTGAGACAAGTTCTCTCAAACTGACTTAACACTTAGAGAGTGAATAAGAATCATCGTTTTGAGATGGGTTCTACAGTTTTTATTTTTAAATTAATGACAAAAACGTACAGATTTAATTTTTTTTAAAAAAAAAGAGTTTCTTCGGTTCAGAGAAAATGGGGCTGAGCGAGAAGAGAGTGTTGTCCTTTGAAGCAAGTTCTGGAATCGCAGTCTCCACAGTAACAGACGATCACCACATGGAGGCGACCACACTCCGCAATGCGTCAACTGCTCCCGGCTTAAACATTTTAAAATAAGCTCGATTAACGGGGGAAAACTCCAAAATCACACTGAAATCGGTTGAAGAAGAACCCCGCTCCAAATTAACCGAATTAGCATACTCGAACACCCGAAAAGGTTCCGATAATAATCATGGAGGTTGGCGATTCTGGGATCAGCCGGGGAGGGGGGGGGGGGGGAGAGGTGGGAAAATCAATTTAGCTTTGGCTTTTTTTCTATAAAGTAGCCCTTGAATGTTTCATTAAAACGCCGTTTATTTACGGCCATATTTATCAGCACACAGACGGCCATTTCAGCTTCTAAAACAAAACATGGCAGCGAGAATTTTACATGAAAAAAAACAAAAGCAACACGTTCCTTATTCTGCTGATTTTCTTTAGTCTCTTTACTTTTCTCCGCCCCCAACCCCCCTCTTCCACTTTACAACAGGACAGCGATATCTACCAAACAGCCGAGGAAAAAAAAATGAGATCCGGGCTCGGCGGAGAATACTCTTCATCCTCTCCGCCCCCGACCCCCTCCCCGCAGCGCGCGAAGAAGACCGGGCCGACCAATGGCGGCGGGGCTCGGGCCTCTCGCGAGGTTTGGAAGGCCGGTCCGTTGGGAGTGCGGACCAATGGGGCGTCGAGTTGCGGCGGCGGCGGCGCAGCGATCCGGGCTGTGCGCGCGAGCCGGGTGCTGCGGCCTCGCCTGGTTTGAGGGGACTGGAGGTGACGCTCTCAGTGTATTTTTTTGACGTGGCGGCTACGTATCAGCACAGCCATCCACTCCTGGCGCACCGTAATCAGTGACGAGTAAAACTACGTAAGGGGTAAGTAAGGAGACGGAGGGAAAGGAGTCAATTGAGAGACGGTGGCACCAACACTTCACACGCACATCATGCACGTAGCATTAATGCAAAAGTGGGGGAAGAGAGAGAGAGAAAAAATATATAAGGAAACCATTGGCTGGGGTCATTGTGTGTGTGTCTGTGAGAGAGAAAGGTGGCAACCTGTCGGCTCCCTCTTTTTCTCTCTCTCTCTGTTTGCTTCCTCCTTTTCTTCCCCTTACTTTATTCTTTGGGGAGGGCAAGAGGCAGGCGACTGCTGGCTGACGAGATCAGATCAGAGCTCGCCGTCCAGCCTGTCTGCAGATCGATGTCTTCGATTCAGGGCTTTTGGGTCTCCCTCTCTTCGGAGGGGATTTGGGAATCTGTCTCCCACTACCATCCGCAGCAGTAGTTTCTCGTCCTCGATTTTCAGACGTTAAAACGTTTCCGATTTCTGTTAAATCGAGGGACGTCAGGATGTTGGAATCGAGGGTGTTTAAAATAATAAAAACGACAGTTTTGTTTGAGACGTGCGATTATTGAGGTTCTGCTGAGTGTGATTATATTATTTAAAATTTTAGGGTGACTTGTTTCCACCCCTTCCCACTTTCTTTCTATGCACATATATATGGAACTAAGAATAATAAATAAATTCCAGTCGCCGGAGTAAATTGATTTTTACAGTAGAAGCTTCAAATGAACATTGCCGGTTCATTGCCTTCGTTTTCACTAGAAATCGATTTTAAACTGCAGATTGCAAGCGAAACAATTGCAAGTTGCAGATTGGCGTTTTGAACATTCCTCAAATAGCAGTAGATAACGACA
The DNA here is from genome assembly GCF_020745735.1 of Hemiscyllium ocellatum. Taxonomy (NCBI): domain Eukaryota; kingdom Metazoa; phylum Chordata; class Chondrichthyes; order Orectolobiformes; family Hemiscylliidae; genus Hemiscyllium; species Hemiscyllium ocellatum. Next base: position 106,276,533 of record NC_083405.1, read on the forward strand.
AGGATCGGGCAAAGGCGCTGCTGATCACAGGTTTTTTTGCAGAGAAAATACCCTGCAGTGTTTTGTTTTTAAAGTTCGAATCCAACGTGGTTGATAAAGAAAATTTAAAATTTCCCATAGTGTCTGGTGTTTCAGCTTCACCTGGATTTTAGAGCAGCTGGGAGGAGGGATTTTTTATCCCTTTCCCTTGTTGGTTTTGAAGTGGACGGAAAGTGTGGAATTGGTTTTTACAGCCAGTAGGTTCCCCCCCCCCCCCCCCCCCCTTCCCTTATTTCTATTGAATACCTGTCGATATGTGTATGTGAGCGTGTTTGGGTTTGTATTTACCCCCCTTTTCTCCCCTCCTCCTATTGAGATGACAGGAGCAGTGCTCGCCGTGTCTCCTGTTACTTTAGCCGCCCATTTTTTGTATGTAAGCTCCTGACGTTTGTCCACTTGCGACAACATGATCAGCTACAGTGTAACAACATGACGTTATCCTCGGTTAGACTTTGTCACAGAAAATACGACCGAGACTGTCGATGTGTGTGTGCGTGTGTGTTGAGTGAGTGAGTGAGGAGAAAGACACGGGGAAATTTACTTAGAGGGAGCTTTGAAGGCGAGAGAGCGAGGTCTCATCGCCGCTGTCAGTCCTGCGTTGGCACCGAGGAGACTCGGGCGTTGATCCCATCGTGGCGAAAGCAGACATGTCGGAGAAGGGGAGAACAGGACACAGTACTCGACACTTGGATGCAACTTAATCATTTCGACATTTTTCCCCTCTCTCTCTCTCTCGCTTCCTTTTTCAAGCGACAAAACATTCGCAGCTCGGATGGTCTTGAATTTACGTTTCAGTATTTTGCGCCGAATGTCTATGAATTTTATTTTCCTTTCTGGTGGAGAAGACGGTCAAAATAATCAATCGTATTTTTTTTGTCTCTTGGACAAGTCCCGATGCCTGTTCAAAAGGCGAGACGGGGTGGGGTGGGGTGGGGGTCGATCGGTTGACTTTTCGATGGGTTTTGTTTTAAAGTTGCTGGATTGTGAAGCTGTGGTCAGAACCTATTTTCTTAACATCCCTTCAATTTCAGATCCGTATGACCAAAATGTTTTAACTCATTGAATCTATTTTTTTAATAAAGGGGTGCTATCCGTCAACCCCAAATTGGGTGGGGGGAGCTATTCATGTGTGAATCAGTTAATATTGATCGCCACCCGGTTAATAATAAACGCGAGGCTGCGGTTTGTGAGGAGCCTTTTTTAAAATTTCGAATACCCAACTGCAACGTCCAAACAACGGGGTTGAGCCTTGGCCTTTTCCTTTTTGTTTTGAAGTTGAATTTCTTCGTTTTTCGGGCATGTTAATAACTTGGTGCGTGAATGTCGCTTTTTAAAAGTGTAGTTTGATTGAAAAAGTGTTTGAAATAAAATCTAGTTCTGGCAGCAGGCTGCGATAAAATGGCGGCGTTTGGTTTGAAGGGGAAGGTTTCATAAATGGCGTAGTGACTCAAGCGAGGCTTTCCTGCAGCGACCGTTTGTTCGCCAACCTCTTGTACTGCACTGTGGAAATCTGCTTAGTTCTTAAGGCAGAACTGAGTTTTGTAGGATCTGCATATTCATCCACTTCTTCAAACAGCCAAACCCCATCACGATTATGCCACAAAAATCAAATTGCCTAACGCTGATTATTATATGTTGGGAAGTTATGTTACAGATGAATATGATGGTGGCTTACGCGCACAAATTTCCCCCCACCCCTCCAAACGATTTTTTTTCAATCGTTTTGGTTTGGAATACATACTCGTGATCACGTTGTTTTCCAAAGCAGTACCGTGCTGGAATAGTCTTACCATTCAACTGTATTATCGCATTTGTGCTTTGTACCAAACATTTCGGCATACAGGGAGTGTTGTCCGAGCAGAAAAGGTGAACCGGAGATACTTTGAAACGTTAAAAATTGAGAAGTATTGGAGTAAACCTTCCCCTCAGGGAGGCTACATTAAATAAAGTAGATTTAAGATTAACATAAAGGAATATAGATTATGTTGTTACTGGCAGTTAAGATCTTGAATTGTACTATCTGTTTTACTAGTAATTTTACCTCTGAAGGAAAATTGTAAGGATAGTTGGGGAGTGGAACCTATTGGCTAGCTCTTTCAAAGAGGCATGATAAATTTAATTAACTCCTATGATTGATTCCACAAATTCAAAGCATTGTAAGTAGTTTATTCCAGAGGATGTTCTTAATTTGGTATTATTGAATTTTATAGGATTGTTTCTTACATATTATTCCTGCAATATTGCAGCATTGATGTCAATCTTTACAAAGCAGTGTGAAATACAAATTTTATTGGGCACTTTATTACTGTTGAAGGATTAACTCCAGTGCTTATGATCTCAAATCTAGATAGTATTTTAGGAAGGACATGTTCATAATTTTTTCTAAAGAACACTGGAACTATTGACAGTTAAGCAAATAAAAATACCCAATGACAGCCAGACCATTCTGACCTTAATTTGCTGCTAATCGGAAGGAGAAATGCTGTAGCAGTTGGCTCAAAAATACTTGATAATTGGGTACTTTTGTGATGAATGGTAAAATTATTTGGGGAGTGTGGGAGAAATTTTGGTGCTCAACTTCAAAATAATTCCAAATTTTTAACGTCGTCTGCAAAGCGGTGTACAAATCTCAACTTATGACGCATGTTTGTTGGCATAGAACAGTTTATATGGTTGTGATCTTTGCTGAAATATGTATATATAGTTATTGAAAGTATTTTTCTGTATTCCGTTAAGATGTATATTAAAAACAGTGTATGGGATATATATGTTTTGTTTTCATAATCAAAATCACAACTTAAAAGCATACACAGGCTAAGAACAAAATTCCATTCTTTTGAAATTGCTTTGTTACTTTCAGAATTATCCTTCAGAATTCAAGGTACTTTTCTTCCTTATGTTTAATTGGCTTTGATTACTACTTTTTAAAAATTCTTTTGTACTTAATTTGATTATCTTAATAACCAAAGTGCCAACCACAGTGAACATGAGCATGTAATCCAGACTGATGCTGAAAGGTAGTACAAATGGAATGATATTTTTGGGTCTCATCTTTCAGAGATGTTAAGGTGAAGCCCCATTCTTATTTGTATGGTCAGAAATAAACATTATTTGAAAGAACCGACACTATCAAAAACTGATATGAAGCTCATTCGCTGGTATTCAATGCTCACTGTTTTTGATATAACAAAATGACAACATCAGTGGCTATGAAATGTTTGAAAGACGTGAAAAGTACTGTAAAATGCAAACTCTATTCAATTGTAACCATCTCAATTTTTCTAAAAGTTGTAGGGGAATGGATTCCTAACAAATGTATGGAAACAGTGCTTTTGTTTTTCTTAAAAAAATAAATTGTAAATGCTGCAAGTGCAAGTTAATTACATGATTATAAAGTGAGTTGGTGTAGTCTTTTCCAATAAACTAATGCGGTCATGAAAATTTTAAAAATGATACAAACAGATCAGTACATATATAGAGCAACCTCGATTATCCGAACGAGATGGGCGGAAAGTATTTTGTTCAGATAACTGATTGTTTGGATAACGTTTTTACGGGACTTTGAGATCTTATTTGGGAAATCCGAAATTCAACTAATTGACATTCGGATAACCAAGGTTGTTCTGTAGTTTTACGTTACTTCTAAGAATTCCAATTATGCCAACCCCTAGCTTTGAATAGCAGTGAATTTTCAGGTGTTTCATGATTTGGAGATGCTGGTGTTGGACTGGGGTGTGCAAAGTTAATCATCACAACACCAGGTTCTCACCCAACAGGTTTATTTGGAAGCACTAGCTTATAAGTATTGCTCCTTCATTAGGAGCCACCTGTTGGAGTATAACATGGTGTTGTTTGATTTTTCACAGTTTATTTTCAGGCAATGTTATCAAGGGCAGAAGACGATTTCTTAACCCTTCACTTTAATTCCTTGCCAAGGGGCCGTCAGTGCTTTACTATCCAGTTTATACCAAAGAGTGAGTGATGCATACACTTTATTCCTTGAATGAAGTTAATGTCAGAATAAGATTCAAAATTTACAGCACAGAAATGGATGATTCACTTCAATTGATCTATGTACTTAGAAATCATAGAATCCCTATAGTGGGGGAGCAGGCATTTGGTCCATCAAGTCCTCACTGACTGTCCAAAGAGTATCCCACCCAGACACATCCCCCTAGCCTATCACCTTGCATTTGCCTGGTTAATCCACCTAGCCTATACATTACTGGCCAGTTTAGAATGATCAATCCACCAAATTTGCAAATTTTTGGACTGTAGGAGGAAGCTAGAGCACCAGGAGGAAACCCACAAAGAGAGACGCCCAGAGTGGAATTGAACCCAGGTCTCTGGCCCTATGAGGCAACAGTGCTAACAATTGTGCCACCCTGATGTTGGTGTTTATACTGATGAGCATCATTTTTGGCCGCCTTTGATTAACAATACATAACTTCATACTATTAGCAGTTTTCCAGGATTTTCAGGCCTGTCTAATGAGAGTGGAAATGAAGTGGTTCGATAACTTTTCTCCAGGAAAATGATGTTAACTGTCTTGTGTCAGAGTGATGAATCTCTGTGCTGAGATGCTATTCAATTTTCCTGGATCCTCTGTTCTTGGGAACTTTGCCACCACTGAAATCTGGACCAGAAGTTTGCTGCTTGCCCTCTCTTTGTCACAGAACCTGGTCATATGTTAGTAACGTTTGTCTGCTTGTGTAGCTATTCAATCTTGATTTCTTTAAGCCCTTTTGCCGTAGAAGAAATGTCTTTTTTAAAAACACATCTGTCTATATAAATTATAAGAAAAACTACGAATGTGCTTTAAACTAAACATTAGTGTCATGAATTCTTGGTATCCTTTGTTGCCATGGTTAGTTACACCTGCCCAAAGCTGCAATAGTTTGTAGCATTTGATGCTTCTGGGTTCGAGGATCATGTACAACTTTGGGATTAATATCCTACACATCTGACACCACCATCTGGGTGAAAAGGCTTTTCCTTAGGTCCTTGCTAACCTTTGTGCTAATCAACCTAAATCTTTCCTTTACACATAACCTCAGTTGTGGCCTAACCAGTGTCATTATATAATTCCAGTATTACGTCCCTGCTGTTGTATTCAACATCTCATGACAGGAAGGAAAGCATCACAATTACCTTCTTTGACGTCTTAAAGAAGTTCTTCCAAATTCAAAATCTGTGGGCATGTGTTCCAAGATCTCTCCTGTACCCCTCTCAGTATCATTGTGTTTCTTGTGCATTCGATTTGCTTTGTTTGCCTCCCTAAAAATATAACACATTTTTTCTGGGTTGAATTCTATTTGCTGCTTTTCTACCCACTCAATCTTATAGTTGATAGCCATTCTTTTATCTATCAAATACCAAGCCAAGTTTGTGTCATCTGCAAATTAACCAATCATGCCTCCCAGATTTAACGTATACCACTAACAGCAAGGAACCCACACAACTTTATGGAACACCACTGGAAACAGATTTCCATTCACAGAAAACATCCAGCCACTATTAGCCTTTATTTTCTGTCACTGAGCAATTTTGGAACCAACTTGTCACATTTCCATGTGTCCCATGGGCATTTACTTTCCTGGGCAGTCTACCATATGAGACCTTGTCAACTACCTTACTAAATTTAATATAGATATCATCCAATGCGCTATCCTTACCAATTCTTCTTGCTCCTCCCTCAAAGAATGCAGTTAGTTAGACATGACATTACTTAACAAACCATGCTAATGATCTTTGATAAGTGACATTTAATTCTATTCTTCATACTGTCTCCAGTAAGTTGGACTGACAGACCTAATTATATTTTAGGATGCTGCCTGAACTGCTGTGCTCTTCCAGCAATCTGGTTTCCAGCATCTGCAGTCATTGTTTTTACCTAATTATATTTTATTCAACTTATTCAGATATTTATGAAATGTGTCCAGTGTGGATAAGACTTGGACTTTCTGGCTGAGAAGTAGGGGCACAACCATTGTTACAAAAGTCCTCTGACTGACATAAAGTTACTTAGCTTACATTTTGTCCTTTGTGAAGACCAAACTTTTGATATCCTATCCAGTGAGGATTCGAAAATGCTTCCAGAGCATTTCCTTCCTGGCTTCCTTCAACAGTCTAAGAACTCATTTAGCCCATGTGATTGAATCACCTTCAGTTCCTCAGTATTTCGGTTCTCATTTGGCTTACTGTTATCTAAGAATTCACAAACTTTCTCTTTAACTAGAATATCTGCATCATCCCACTCTTTTGTGCAAACATAGTACTCCGTAAGAACCCTGCTCCCATCTTCTGCATCCATGTATAAGTTACCATGTACATCTCAGCCCTAGTGGCCTCATTTGTTACATAAATAGAAAATACCAGATAAACTCAGTGAGTCTGGCAGCACAAGTAGAGAAACAAATTCTGAAGAGTCTTTGGATTCAAAATGTTTTCTGTTTCTTTCTCCACAGATGCTACGTTTCTCAAGCATTTTTTCCAATTTCAGATTTGTAGCATTGTTGTATTCTGTTTCAATTTGGCCTCATTTGATGCTTCATTAATTTTATATTCCTCATAACTGTAATTCATTTATTCATCCCCTTCTCCAACCTGCTTGAAAACTGCATAACCAGGGATGCTGAGCAACCAGTCTTGCCCTTCTTTTAGCCAGGTTTCCATTTTAATATGATGTTGCCATTTGTCTATCTTGCCCTTACCTCATCGGTTTTATTCCCTCCTTGTTTTCAAAGGCCATTTCACACATCCCGTTTTCTGTACCATAAATTTCTTAAGAGCTATGGCGAAAGAGTAAAAATGATTAGAACAAGTTGCATAACTCTACCAAAGAACTAGCAAAGCATGTAGATCCAACTGCCTTTCTTCTGTGTTCTTTCATATTATGATTCTAACTGCCATCACAGTCTAGGAATGAAAAGACAGCCCTTTCCCTTGAATTCTCATGTTAACAACTTTAATATACAAGTTAATGGCATTTAGAATTTTTTATTAAATTAGTGAACCCATCCCCTCAAATGCAAATTTGAACTGTAGTGTCAGTCTGTGGCTGAATTAGTTGCACTTCTGTCTGAGTTACGTGATACCAGGTTACTGTTGGTGTACCTAACTTTGTTGGAAGTACCTAATTTTGCACGGTACAAATACATTTTATTCTTGAGACGTCTTGAGGATTTACTTAAAGGCTATTTTTTCATGATGACTAACTTGATTTTTACAATACAATACGTTCTATATTTGTGTTGACATATGGCGTATTTGGACTCCAAAGAAGTGGGATTAGAACAATTCTTCAGTATCCTCAACTACCAAATATCTATTAAAGGCCACAATACATAAGCAAACATAAATTTCTTCAACACTGCAAATTTTAAATTAGGACAAGACAGCAGACATAAGTTAGCAATAAAAATATTTTCAAAATAGCTGACAGAGGCTGGTGAGATCACCAGTTAATCTCTTGGAATAGTTCAGGCAGTTAATGCCCTTCTCACTGTGTCTGTATTTCTGATATAAATTTAAAAATTCAGTTCTTTCTCATGTAGCAGCACTTGAATAAATGTAGCCTTAAGCTTCAGCTGTGGTGTGTTGATTACCATAGCGATTTTAAGACTTTCTTGCTCTTAATTGTAAACTGATTTTAACTGTCACGTGGGACGGCACGGTGGCTCAGTGGATAGCACTGCTGCCTCACAGGGCCAGGGACCCGGTTTCAATTCCCGCCTCAGGTCGGGCAACTGTCTGTGTGGAGTTTGCACATTCTCCCCGTATAAATGTGGGTTTCCTCCGCGTGCTCCGGTTTCTGGTGAATTGCCCGTAGTGTTAGGTGCATTAGTCAGGGGTGAATGTAGGGGAATGGGTCTGGGTGGGTTGCTGTTCGGAGGGCCTGTTTCCACACTGTAGTGAATCTAATCTAATCTCATCATACCTCTCCTTTGCACCCTGTCTCGCTCTTCCCCCCCCCCACCCCACCACCACCACCACCTTGAGGATACCCTCATGAGAACGTAGTCTCATTCATGCTCCTAATCAAGTTAGACCCTTCTCTCTTGCAGCCTCTCTTTGATTGGTCACCCCTCAAATTAATTTTAGCAGGCGTTTTAGGTGTGAATTCACCTCCCAACCCTGTTTATTTTGAGTACAGGTCTTTCACATGAGAGCTTAAACTGAAGATCCATCCACCTGCTCTGACAGATGCAAATGGTCCCTCAGCACTAGAGTTATTCCTAGCACCCTGGACAATATTTGTTCATCAATCAACAAAAGCAGTTATTTCTTCATTATCAGATTACCTTTTGTGAAAGTTTGTGGTTCACCAATTTGGCTGCAGTGCCTCTTGCATTTCATGATATCAAGAAATAGCTTCATGCACTCCCATTTGCTTCAGACATATGTCATAACATGTCTGAAGAGGTTGATTTAAAATATCTACAACAATGGGAAGTATATCTTGGATGTAGTACTGGAGGCATATGCTTGAAGCTAACCACACCCTTGGCCAAGCTGTGCACCAGTACAGCTACAACGGGGACAACTGTTTTGCCAATGTGGAAAATTGTCTTGATATATCCTCTCCACAAAAAAGGACAAATGCAGTCTGACTAATTATCTCCTCAATGATCCAGTCAATAAATAGCAAAATGATGGGATGTATTGCTGACATTTGAATCACACATCATGTATACAACAATCATCTATGCTCACCTTGCGTATTACTAGGTCCACTCAGTTCCAGATCTCATTGTAGCCTTAGTTTAAGCATGGATCAAAGAGCTGAATTCCAGATTTATCTACAACATCAAGACTATGAAACAAAATGACTTGAATAAAATTGACTTCAATGAAAACTTGGTCAAGTGCCACTTACTGAAATCACATCTTGCATACTGGAAGATGTACGTAATAACCCTTAAAGATCAAATAGGTCATTTTTCCATCTCAGGAGGTGGGAGAGACATTAAATGAATCAATTTTTATTGCAGATAAAACAATGGAAGCTAGAGAACTCATAAAATAAATATTGTTTTTGAAACCATTCACATGACAATTGAGGAAATGCTGGGAGTTTTAAAAATATAAAGGATAAATCTCAGAAACCTAATCTTGTGTATACCAGGGTGTTGTGGGAGGTTTAGATCAACTAGGAGAAAGTGAGAACTGCAGATGCTAGAGACCAGAGTTGAAAAATGTGGTGCTGGAAAATCATAGCAGGCCAGGCAGCATCCGACGAGCAGGAGAATCGACGTTTCGGGCATAAGCCCTTCTTCAGGAATGAGAGGCCTCTCATTCCTGAAGAAGGGCTTATGCCCGAAACGTCGATTCTCCTGCTCCTCGGGTGCTGCCTGCCTGCTGTGTTTTTCCAGCACCACATTTTTCAACTGTTGTGGGAGATTTGGAAATTGAGGTCCCTTGCAGAAATATTTGTATCATCTATAACTATGGGTGAATGTCGGATGACTGGAAAAGTGGCTAATGTGCCTTTGTTTAAGAAGGGATGTAAGGAGAAACTTGGGGATTATGAACCGGAGAGTCTGACTTCGGTGGTGGGAAGTGATCCAAAAGATAGGATTTATGTGCATTTGGAGAGGCAGGGAATGATTTGAGATAATATGATTTTGTGTGAGGGAAATCGTAGGTCACAAACTTGATTGAGGTTTTTGAGGAAGTAACCAAGAAGATTGAGGGTACAGTGGTACACCTTATTCACTTGAACTTTAGTGAAGCCTTTAAGGTTCTGCATGGTAGACTAATCAGTAAAGTTAAATCACTTGAGACTCAGACTCAGCTTGCCAAATGGATGCAGAATTGGCTTAATGGCAGGAGTGGGTATTGGTGGAGGGTTGTTGTTTGGACTGTAGGCCAGTGATGTTCCACAGGGATCTGTGCTGGATCCACTTTTGTTTGTTATTTATATGAAAGATTTTGATGAGAATATAAGAAGAGAACATTAGTAAGTTTGCAGATGACATCAAAGTTAGTGGTATAGTGGATAGTGAAGAAGGCTATCTAAGATTACAAAGAGGTCTTGATCAATTGGGTCAATGGGCTGAGGAGTGACAGGTGGAGTTTAATTTGGACAAATGTGAGGTATTGCATTTGGTGAAACAAACAAGGTAAGACTTGTACAATTAACACTAGGGCCTTGAGTAATGCTGTAGAACAGAGAAACCTAGAGGTTCGGGTAAATAATTTCAACTTTTCATCTCATGTAGATAAAATGGTTAAGAAGGTGTTTAGCACACTTGCCTTCATTGCTCAGACATTTTGGGATGTCATATTGAGGTTGTACAGGACATTGGTAAGGCCTTTTCTGGAGTACTGTGTGCAGTTGTGGTCTTGCTATAGGAAGGATATTATTAAGCTGGAGAACGTTCAGAAAAGATTTACCAGGATGTTTTGAGGAAGGGTCACTTTACCCAAAACATTAACTCTCTCCACAGATGCTGCCAGACCTGCTGAGCTCTTCCAGAAATTTCAGTTTATCTTTGATTTACAGCATCCGCAGTTCTTCCAGTTTGTATTTACCATGATGTTGCTGGGAATGGAGGATTTGAGTTATATGGAGAGGCTGCATAGTTTGCGACTTTTCTCACTGGAGCGTTGGAGGTTAAGGCTTGACCTTAGAGGTTTAAAATATTGTGAGGGTTATAGATAAGGTGTTTCGGAGGTGTCTTTCCCCTGTGGTGGGGGAATTGAAAGACTAGGACGCATATTTTTAAGGTGAGAGGAGAAAGAGTTTTGAAAAAAAAAGGGCAGTTGTTTTACAGAGTGGCTCGTGTAAAGTGCACTTTTAGAGGAAATGGTGGATGCCGGTAGAATGGGAAAGTTTAAGACGCTTGGATAAGTACATTTTAAAAAAATGTTTGGAGGTATGTGGGCCAACTGCAGGCAGGTGGGGCTAGTTCAGTTTGGCATTGTGGTTGGCATGGTCTATTTCCATGCTGAATAACTCTGACTTAACTATGAGACCAATCACCACATCCCCAGGACATTATTGCACATGCAAGTAGGACACTACCACTGTGCCACAAGAGCACTTTCAATTTATTGATTACCAAGGGGATGAAAGATTACCAGGTGTCTGCAAGAATGTAGAATTAGAATTAAAGTCAGTTCAGCCGTGATCTTATTGCATGGCAAAGCGGGCTTGAAGGGGTGAGTAGCCTGCTCTTGTTGCTATATTCTCATTCCATCTATCATAAGATCAGAACTGGGAATGTTTACTGATCAGTGCACATACACAAATACACTTGGATAACTTTCAGATAGGGGGCTGCTAAACAGAAAGTAATAGGTCACACTAATACCAGGCATTGATCATGTCTAATAAGAAAATCTAATCTCTCATTGACATTCAATGGCATTGTAATGCTGGACCTCACACCATTAGCGTACCACGGATACAGTTGATCAGAAACTGAACTAGACCAGCTATATTAATACCATGACAGGTGACACTTGAACAACTCACTTGCCTGTACATATCCTGTTATACAAACATATACATTTGGAGTAGAAGTAGGTCACTTGTCCCTTGAGCTCCACCATTCAAATAAGATCATGGCTAATATGATTTTTCCATATTCTTGCCTACCCTGATAATCTTTCACTTTCTTGCTTATCAATTATTTACAATATAAATGAAATGTTTGATTTACCTCTCCCACTAAAACTATTCAAGACACTGCTTCCACTGAATTTTGAGGACTTAACTATCCAAGACTCATAACCCAATATGAGGATCAAGGCTATCCTCTTAATATATTTTGATGGGGTTTGGTCTGGTCCATAACAAAAGTCAAGTTGAATCTTGATCCCTGAGAGGATGAGACTGGGGAATTAAAATGGATATCAAGGAAATAGCAGAGCAGTTGCTTAAGTATTTTGCATCAATCTTTGTTAGATGATCATATTAGCAATCCAAACTACTAAATAATCAAGTGGCCCAAGTTGGGGTGGAACTAAACATAATCTCTATTACTAGATGAAGAAGTACAAGGTAAGAAATGGAAGAATCCTTAAATTTGGGAAAAATGCCAGAAGATTAAATAATTGTCAATATGTTCCAAAAGGGAGGTGACTAAAAAATAGGTAACTAAAAAAGTTAGTATAACATTTGTCAATGAGAAAATTCATAAATAATGTAATAGAAAATCATTTTAAAAAATAATAAAATTAAGCAAAATCAGCCAGACTTTTTGAGGGGGATCTCATACCTAATAAACTAATTAAAAGTACTTTGAGGGCCTAACAAGCAGCATGGCTGAAGGGGACCAGACAGTACATTTGGATTTCCAAAAAGGCTTTCAATTAGATACCACATGTGTTGCTACTTATTAAGATGATGGGCCATGGTGTTGGAGAAGTATGTTAAAATGGATAGTGGATTGACTAAAACAAGACGTAATTGAGATAGAGGGGTCATTTCCAGAATGGCAATGTGTACCCAATGGAGTGCCACAGGAATTGGTTCTGTGGGCACAATTATTTACAATATAAATTATGTTTGATGGAAATGTATGTACCATGCAAAGTTTGCAGATAGGGAAAGCAAGTATGAGGGTGACATCAGGAATCCACAGAGGGATATGGATAGTTTAAGTGAACGAGCAGAAACTAGGTAAATGGAATATGATATGGGGAAAAATGACGTTCTGCAGTTTGAAGGAAAACTGAAGAGCTGAATATGATTTAAATGGGCAGGGGGTGAAGGGAAGACTCTAGAAAACAACAGCCCAAGGAGATTTGGTTGGTCCTTGTGCATTAATCAGGTAATTGGGAAGGCAAATGAGCTGTTGGCTTTTACTTTAAAAGGAGAAAGTGAGGTCAGCAGATGCTGGAGTATCAGAGCTGAAAATGTGTTGCTGGAAAAGCGCAGCAGGTCAGGCAGCATCCAAGGAACAGGAAATTCGGCGTTCCGGGCATAAGCCTGATTGGGGCTTCATTCCTGATGAAGGGCTTATGCCCGAAACGTCGAATTTCCTGTTCCTTGGATGCTGCCTGACCTGCTGCGCTTTTCCAGCAACACATTTTCAGCTCTTTTACTTTAAAAGGAATGGAGTGTAAAAATATAGAGGTCTTCCTCATTCTACACAAGGCACTAATTAAACCATGCATACTGTAAACAGCTTTTAGCACCTTACCTCAGATATGTGCTCACTGGAAGCAGTCCACAGAATGTTCATTAGGTTGATTAGGTATCAAAGATTTTGTTTGTACTCATTGAGTTTGGAGGAATGAGAGGAAATATTTTTGAAACATACATGATTCAGACTTGCTGTTCTTTCACTGTGGTTAGTAGTGTAGACTTGTTGACTCCTTGAATGGAGCTCCAAGACTTTGACCCAGTGACTGTGAAGAAATGGCTTATTGTTCCCAGTCAGAATGCTGTGCGACTCAGGCTCAATCATAAAAGTAGAGACAGAGGAGTTCTTTCCTGATGTTTGAGAGACTGCGAGTAGACTTCATAATTTTAGAAGAAAGGATTGCCCATTTTAGATTGAAATGAGGTAAAATTCTGTGTCAGAGGATAGTAAATCTGTGGAGTGCTTTGGTGCAGAGAGCTGTAGAGTTTAGCTCATGAGGGAAATTCTAGGCTGAGAGAGGCAGATGTTAAATCAGTGAGGGAATCAAGGGTTATAGGTATATACAATAAAGCAAAATCGAGGATTATCAGATCAGCCATGATCTCATTGAATGACGGAGCAGATTTGATGGACTGAATGAATTAGTTCTGCACCTCTATCTTATGGACTTGTGGTGTCAAAAGGCACATTAAGATGTGTGGTTGAATACTGTTCACATGCCTGAATGAGGCAACTGCAACACTTTCAAAAAGCATAACTTCATCCAAGACAATGCAACCTGCTTGATCTGCACTCAATGTCAGAGATGGTGAGGACTGCAGATGCTGGAGAGTCAGAGTCGATAAAATGTGGCGCTGGAAAAAGCACAGCAGGTCAAGCAACATCTGATAAGCAAGAGAGTTGATGAGGCCTGTGAAGATAGTTTTGGCAAATAGAATTAAGGTGAATCTAAAGGGTTTTTACTAATATGTTAAGGACAAAAGGGTAACTAGGGAGAGAATAGGGCCCCTCAAAGATCTGCAAAGCGGCCTTTGTGTGGAGCTACAGAAAATGAGGGAGATACTAAATTAATATTTTGCATCAGTATTTACTGTGGAAAAGGATATGGAAGATATAGGCTGTAGGGAAATAGATGGTGACATCTTGCAAAATGTCTAGATCATGTCTAGAAAATGTCTAGATTCTTCTCTTGGGCAGCACGGTGGCACAGTGGTTAGCACTGCTGCCTCACAGCGCCAGGGACCTGGGTTCAATTCCCGCCTCAGGCGACTGACTGTGTGGAGTTTGCACGTTCTCCCCGTGTCTGCGTGGGTTTCCTCCGGGTGCTCCGGTTTCCTCCCACAGTCCAAAGATGTGCGGGTCAGGTGAATTGGCCATGCTAAATTCCCCGTAGTGTTAGGTAAGGGGTATGGGTGGGGGTTGCGCTTCGGCGGGTCGGTGTGGACTTGTTGGGCCGAAGGGCCTGTTTCCACACTGTAAGTCTAATCTAATCTAATCTTTATAGAGGAGGAAGTGCTGGATGTCTTAAAACTGTTAAAAGTGGATAAATCCCCATGACCTGATCAGGTGTACCCGAGAACTCTGTGGGAAGCTAGAGAAGTGATTGCTAGGCCTCTTGCTGAGATAGTTGTATCATTGATAGTCACAGGTGAGATGCCGGAAGAGTGGAGGTTGGCAAATGTGGTGCCACTGTTAAGGGCGGTAAATTCAAGCCAGGAAACTATAGACCGGTAAACCTGACCACAGTGGTGGGCAAGTTGTTGGAGGGAATCCTGAGGGACAGGATGTACATTTGGAAAGGCAAGGACTGAATTGGGATAGTCAACATGGCTTTGTGCGTGGGAAGTCATGTCTCACAAACTTGATTGAGTTTTTTGATGAAGTAACAAAGAAGATTGATGAGGGCAGAGCAGTAGATGTGATCTAAATGGACTTAAGTAAGGCGTTTGACAAGATTCCCCATGGGAGACTGATTAGCAAGGTTAGATCTCATGGAATACAGGGAGAAGTAGCCATTTGGATACAGAACTGGCTCAAAGGTAGAAGACAGAGGGTGGTGGTGGAAAGTTGTTTTTCAGACTGGAGGCCTGTGACCAGTGGAGTGCCACAAGGATCAGTGCTGGGCCCTCTACTTTTTGTCACTTACATAAATGATTTGGATGTAAGCATAAGAGGTACAGTTAGTAAGTTTGCAGATGACACCAAAATTGGAGTTATAGTGGACAGCGAAGAGGGTTACCTCAAATTACAATAGGATCTGGACCAGATCAGCCATTGGGCTGAGAAGTGGCAGATGGAGTTTAATTCAGATAAATGTGAGGTGTTACATTTTGGTAAAGCAAATCTTAGCAGGACTTATACACTTAATGGTAAGTTCCTGGGGAGTGTTGCTGAACAAAGAGACGTTGGAGTGCAGGTTCATTGCTCCTTGAAAGTGGAGTCGCAGATAGGTAGGATAGTGAAGAAGGCGTTTGGTATGCTTTCCTTTATTGGTCAGAGTATTGAGTATAGGAGTTGGGAGGTCAAGTTGCGGTTGTACAGGGCTTGGTCAGGCCACTATTGGAATATTGCATGCAATTCTGGTCTCCTTCCTATCAGAAAGATGTTGTGAAACTTGAAAGGGTTCAGAAAAGATCTACAAGGATGTTGCTAAGGTTGGAGGATTTGAGCTACAGAGAGAGGCTGAACAGGCTGGGGCTGTTTTCCCTGGAGCGTCGGAGGCTGAGGGGTGACCTTACAGAGGTTTACAAAATTATGAGGGGCATGGATAGGATAACTAGACAAAGTCCTTTCCCTGGTGTCAGGGAGTCCAGAACAAGAGGGCATATGTTTAGGGTGAGAGGGGAAAGATATAAAAGAGACCTAATGGGCAACATTTTCACGCAGAGGGTGGTATGTGTATGGAATAAAATGCCAGAGGATGTGGTGGAGGCTGGTACAATTGCAACATTTAAAAAGCGTTTGGACGGGTATATGAATACGAAGGGTTTGGAGGGATATGGGCTGGGTGCTGGCAGGTGGGACTAGATTGGGTTGGGATATCTGGTCGACAAGGACAGGTTGGACCGAAGGGTCTGTTTCCATGCCGTTCTAAGGGTTAAGCCCAAAACATCGACTCTGACTCCTCAGATGCTTCCTGACCTGCTGTGTCTTTTCCAGTGCCAACTTTATCTACTCTGCACACTTATCTACCAACTTAAATATATGCATGCTCCATAATTAGAACACAGTGGGAGCACAATAAGATACACTGCAACTCCTTTGATAGCAACTTCCAAGTATTCCAAGTCAAAACCACCTAGAAGAACAAGGGCATTATTAGATGATGCATGGGAACACCATCACAGGCAAGTCTCCCTCTGAGTCGCACAGCATTCTGTCTGGGAACAATAAGCCATTCCTTCACAGTGGGTCAAAGTCTTGGAGTTCCTTTCAGGGAAGTCAACAAATCTACAAGACGAACTGCAGTGAAAGAACAGCATGTTTGATTATGGCTGCAGTTATTAAACATACCAGATTCAACTATGCAGCTCAAACTGATAAGTTTCAAATTCTTTGTCAGCTACAAGATTGCCGAGGATGGAACTGGCATAGGTAGTGTTTGGGCTTCATAGCCCACCTGCTCCAGGCCTGCTGCATCATCTCTCTCTTCTTTTCATCTTGATATTTTTTTTGTGTGGTGGGGAAGCCCGAGTGCTATTGGGGCGTCAGCTGCAGTGGGACTCCTGATTGCGGTAAGCCTGATGTGTGGACTCTTGGTGCCGACTGGTCATCAGTAGTGTCAGTGCCTGGAACAGGGACTCACGGTGGCTGTGGTAGACACAGTTCCTGGACTGGGACCTCCTGACTGTGGTATGCCTAGAATATGGACTCTTGGCAGGCCAGTCATTTCTGTACCTGGAGCGAGGACTCCTTGAGGCCCAAGACATCTTGTAAAGACATTGAGGTCTTGAGGACCCCTTCTGTCGAAGATGAACCCTATTTATGTAACTTCTTTTTGTAACTCAAAATGATGTTGGATTGTAGTAACAAAACACTTTTCTATTTAGATATGTGACAATAAATAACTCACTCACTTACTCTGAAAAAGGCTACATTTGTTTAGGGTTTTTCTTTGTAGGAGAGAAGGCTGACAGGGGACTGGATATGGTGTATAAGATTAAGGGGCTTCGATAAGGTGATAGGAAGTAACTGCCTCCCCCATAGTTAAAGCATCAATAACAAGAGAGGCATAATTTTAAGATGAAAGGCGGGATGTTTAGGGGCGATTTGAGGAAATGTTTTGCCCAGAGGATGGTGGGCATCTGTAATGCACTGTCCTAGAGAGTAGTTGAGGCAGGAAACTTTAAAAGATATTTGAATGAACCCATGACATGTCAAAACATTCAATGCTATGGGACAAGTGCTGGAAAATGCCACTCGTGTGGATTTACAATAGTTTTTTTTGTCAGTGCAGACTTGATGGGCTGAAGGGTATCTTCTGTGCTGCATGATTCTATGAATGTTTTATGTGGCATAACTTCGTAAATCCAAATTCATTACATTTACTGTTTCCACCCTAGTTGGTACATCCTTTTGAAATTGTAATGAATTTGTCAAACACATTTTTCCCTTTCCCAAGGCCATGCTTGACTGTTACTGATTATTATGATTTTTGAAGTCTCCTGGTACTACCTAGCTTATACTGGGCTCTCACACTTTTCCAGTGACAGATGTTGACTAACTGGTCTGTCATTTGCCACTCTCTGCCTCCTTTCTTGAATGGAGCTGTTGCATTTTCAGGATCAAAAAATAGCAACTAGATATGAAATTCTGGTAGGTTTTTAATCTCCCTAACTCAGACACAAATCTTAAATAACAGCTGTAAAATGTTGAAAATTAGAATGATGGTATGTTTTATATTTAATCATTTAATATAAAAGCAGGGGGTAATGAACACAAGATGATATTTGTACCACAGAGAAATATTGTGTACATTTTTAATCACCCCATTTTAGAAGATATGGACAGCCTAAATTTGCTGAAATGATATCAGTGAGAACAGTCATAATGAAATATGTGAACCAGACATTGATTGCAGTAGGGAATGTCAATACAATGTAGATTCCTTCAGAAATATTCAAATATTGAAAGCAATTTAGGAGTTAATTAATAGTAAAGGTTATTTTTACTAGGAGTGGAAGAGGAGGAAGTTTGAATATAGTACTAGAGGGAACTTGGAGGAAAAAAAATTGATTCAAAAGATGAGTAAAATATGGATGCAGAACCATGCATCCATATGCAATACAATCATAGCATTTAAGGAAGGATTAGAGGAATCTTGCTATTGTGTGCTAAAACATTCATGAAGGTTGATTTGACAAAAATGACCATTATATAGCTGAGCTTTTGAATATACACAACATGTATAGATCCAACATTTCCTGACAAAAAAAGTCACCAGCAAGAAAGTCCAGCCACCATCAAACAAAATACATACCACAGGTCAAACAAAGCGAGGTGAAGGTGCATTGTTGAGAGAACAAGGCTACAGAGCTTTATGACCTGCCTTTCAACCTGGAGGCACTCCAAAAATACGAAACCTATCTCATAGGAACTGATCACCACCTCCTAATAAACAGACATAAGACTCTCTCAATGGGCAGAGCATTTTAACCATATCCTGAAGCATGAATTCACATATACAATTGAATGACTGCCAAAGCATCGCATTCTGAACCAACTTGTCTAACATGTATTTCAAGCGGAAGTCATCAATGCTATAAACTGACTGTGGGTATGTGGGAGCCAATGGAATCCCTCTTAAAGTATTCAAGTTGATTAGGAATCTCACTAGCCTCTTGTGCTTAATTTGGATCCAGGACATTATTCAAAGAATAAAAAAGAATGTATGTAACTCAAGAATAAATGGAAAAGAATTTTTAAAAAATGCAGGTATGCTATAAGAACTAGGTAATAATATTTTAGTAAACACCTCAGATCTGTTTACAAAATCAGTTTAAAGGTTAATTTTATTCCCAATCCATCATTGCTTATCTGCAACTGTTTCTCTAAGTTTATGCCCTGCATTTTTCTTTCATAAAGGAAGCAACTGAATGAACTTGAAATACTAAGATGGCAGAATGTCGCTGATATCTTCATAATTATACAAAAATATTTCTGAAGCACATCAAAAGAGAAATCTATTTTTGGTAAATAGATAAGTGACTGCATACAAACACAGCAACCTTGGAAACTCAGGGTGAGTATCTTTTGGAGTTTGATTGTCTTTTATATATATGCAAACTTTTAAATGCAGTAGCTTCAAAGAAGATAAATTGGGCATTCAAGATTGCTCATGATTTTATGATAGTTTAGGGTCATAATTTTAAAACATGAATTCTTTAATATCAACTATTCTTAAAACATCCTATTTCAGTTCAATAGCGATTTTGTATTAATTCCTGGGTAACTTCAGTCAGTTATGTCTTGCTCAAGTAACTATTCTTCAGTTCACAGCATGGATATTTAATATTAGGTTCAATCAAGGTTGCTCACCAAATGGTTTAACACTACCCATGTGTATGTTCTCCTTGACCTGACGACATCAGTTTCTGTAGTGGCATCCATATTGATTAACATCACTTGCAGTATATTCCAAGGATTTAACCTTGCATCTTTCTGGTCTATGTGCTTCACTAATATGCTATATTTGTCCACTGATACATCAGAAGTATTCTTTAATATGTGCATACTATTTAAATAATAATTTTAAGAGGGTGTGTAATGAAGTTTATTTCTAGGTTTTGGGATTGCCCTTCCTAGAGAAACAATTCCAAAGTTTGTTGGATGGCTAAGTTGGTAGAATCTTTTCATACTGAAGGTAGACAGACCCTTACAGTGGAAGGGGGTGATACGGACCTTCGGATCCACACTGATCCTCTGAAGAGCATCCCACCCAGACCCAACCCCATCTCTCTCTGACCCCACATTTCCCATGGGTTATCCACCCAGCCTGCACATCTCTGGACACTATGAGGAAATTTAGCATTACCAATTCACCTAACCTGCACATCTTTAGACTGTGGAAGGAAGCCAACACAGACAATGGGAGAATGTGCGAACTTCACACAGACAGCCACCTGAGGCTGGAATTGAACCAAGGTCCCTGACGTTGTGTGACAGCAATGTAACCATTGCACTGCCGTGCTGCCCCTAGATTTGAAAGGTCCTGGAAAAATAAGGTTATAAATAGCTAGTTAGTTAACCTGAAGGGCGTAAAAGTGGGTAACATGAAAGATCAGAGGGTTTTGAATATTTAGCTTCATAAGACATTAAAATTGCACATCAAGTAGATAATATCAAAAAGCTATGGAAAACTAAAGTTTACATTGAGGGATAGAGAATATAAAATTCTACTCCACCAGCAAAATCATAGTTGCCATGCTGTGTGCACAATATGTATTCACGAGGCCACTGCCTGATTGTGGGGTGGGGGAATTTCAAGAAAGACTTGGGGAAATTGTGATTGTTTTAATTAACAACAGAGATCTTTAAGCCAAAGTAATTTAAAACAGCCCATTTCCTGTGATTGTTCGAGAATAAGGGCTAAAAATATACAGTTGAAGTCTTCGGACAGACAGAAAGAGACTTTTTACACAGGGGTTTTCGAACTGCCAGTATTTGAGTCATGGAGTCATAGTAATGTACAGCATGGAAACAGATCCTTCTGTCCAATTTGTCCATGCCGACCAGATATCCGGAATTAATCTAGTCAAATTTGCCAGCACTTGGCCATATCCCTCTAAACTTTTCCGATTCATATACCCAGTCAGGCACCTTTTTTAAATGTTGTAATTGTACCCGCCTCCACCACTTCTATGGCAGCTCATTTCACAAGTGCACCAGTCTTTGCGTGAAAAAGTTGCCTCTTAGGTCCCCATTTTAAACTTTCCCCTCTCACCCTAAACCTATATCCTTCAGTTCTGGACTCCTCCAACCCAGCGAAAAGACCTTGTCTATTTGCCCTATCCAAGCCCCTTATGATTTTATAAACTCCTTCTCAGTCTTCAATGGCCTATGACTCCCCAAGCATCGGAACCATCCTTCTTGCAAAGATCCTGTCCAGTCATGTTGGAATTTATAGGTTTCTATGATATCCCCTCATATTCTTATAAACTCTAGTGAATATAATCTTAACTGGTCCAGTTTTTCCTTTTTCCATCCCAGCAGTCACTCTCGTGAACTTTAATTGCATTCCCTCCATAGCTAGAACATCCTTAATGGGCGGCATGGTGGCACAGTGGTTAGCACTGCTGCCTAATGGCGCCAGAGACCCGGGTTCAATTCCTGCCTCAGGCGACTGTCTGTGTGGAGTTTGCACGTTCTCACCGTGTCTGCGTGGGTTTCCTCCGGGTGCTCCGGTTTTCTCCCACAATCCAAAAACGTGCAGGTCAGGTGAATTGGCCATGCTAAATTGCCCATAGCGTTAGGTGTAGGGGAATGGGTCTGGGTGGGTGCGCTTTGGCGGGTTGGTATGGACTTGTTGGGCCAAAGGGCCTGTTTCCACACTGTAAGTAATCTAATCCTTTCTTAGGTAAGGAAACCTCAATTGGACATAACACTCCAGATGTGGTCACAGCAAGGTCCTGTACAATGCAGCAAGACATCCTGCTCCTGTACTTAATTCCTTTTGCTATGTAGGCCAACATACTTTTTGCCGCTGTCGTTGGCTGTTTCACCTGCATCGCTCACTTTCGTTGACTGATGCAGAAACAGGCCTTGTTGCACCTCCTCCTATTCCAATCTATCACCCTTCAGGTAACAATCTGACTTCCTGTTTTCACTTTCAAAATGAACAACCTCATGTATCCACATCGTACTTCAGTTGCCATGTATTTGCCCACTCATTCAATTTGTACAAATCACACTAAATGTGTGGTCGAGGCAGGAACCCTCAAGACAGATAAGAGTAACTTAGATGAGGACTTGAAATCCTGTAGCCATACAATGTTATGGGGCATATGCAAGAATTGGTGAATATTTGATGACCAGCATAGACTCGGTGAGCCTAAGGGTCTCCTTCCCTACTGTGAAAACTCTATACCTCTATCAGCATCTTCCAAATTAATAATCTCCATCATTTAGAGCATAGGCAGCGGCTGGGTACACCTGTCACATAAGATTGCATGCTGACATGGAATTATTTCTTCATGAACTCAAGGTCAAAATCCTGGAACTCCCTACCTAAATAGCATTTATAGGAGCACAATCGCCACATGGGCTGGATTAGATAATTAATTCAACGAAAAGCAAGTACAGGTATTGGAGCAGGATAAGCATATGGAATGATGGCTATTGCTCATCTGGAGAGTAAACAACAACAAAGAATGGTTGGAATTAACAATTTGTTTGAAATTTATGTATGATATTCTGTATTGGAAACACAGCATATCATATAGAAATTATAATAAATTGTTAATAAAATTGGGAGTACAGAAGATAGGCACAATATAAACTAAACTGGACCTTCCAGAATTCCATTCACATCCTCGCCCCTCCATCTCACACTCTACTACCAAATAGAATATATCTAACAGATTTGAAAAAGAAAACTAAATGATGATTAAATGCAGATGGCATGGTGGGCTCAGTGATTAGCACTGCTGCCTCACAGTGCTAAGGACCTGGGTTTGATTCCATCCTTGAGCAACTTTCTGCGTGGAGTTTGTATGTTCTCTCTGTGTCTGTATGGGTTTGCCACTGGGTGCTCTGGTTTCCTCCCACAGTACAAAAATCTGCAGATTAAGTAGATTGGCCATGCTAAATTGTCCATAGTGTTCAGTGATGTGTGTGCTAGATGGATTAACCATTGCAATTACATGAGTAGGGGAGGGTATGGGTCTGGGTGGGATGCTCTTAGGAGAGTCGGCATGTAGTTGATGGGCCAAATGACTTGCTTCCACATTGTAGGTCTTCTATGATACAATGATTCTATTAAACATCACTGTGTTCTGTGTACGTGATGTGAAATACTTTTGAATTGTGTATCACTTACGATTTATTTTTCTTTTTAGACAAATGACCATGGAATCAGTAGTTGAATCTCACCAAGATGGCAGTGTAACAGATTCCGCCACAGATAGTGAATCTATCCAATTACAAGCTCAGAATTCCCAGACTCAAATCCCTACCATTGCGCAGGTAATGCAGCAATAATTGTAGTACTCGAAGAGAAGATTAAATTATATCATCTTTTAGGTGTTAGATGACATGTGCTATTTGGTAATGCAATTTAGGCAGTAAATATACAAGTTGTCCAGCTTGTGAGAAAGAATGTAAATTTGCAAGGACTATCATAGTAGAATCTGAGAGTTTAGTTTTGACTCTTTCCCTTATTTTATTTCTGGTACTTTTGATTTCCTGTACCAAACTTTTTGAAAACCCTCTCTTGTAGTTCAGTTCTCCCTTTCTTTCACTCTGCACTAAACATTTTTGCTTGTATCTTATCTATCTAGGAAGACCTATGACTAGTAAGTTGAGCAGGTATGATGGGAAGAACACTAGGTAGATAGGTGGAGAAGTAAATTGACCTGCTAGGATCCAGTTTGGGAGGGCTGAAGACATTTGTGATAAATAAGTGGCTATTTTTGCTCAATCTCTGGGCGGGGGGGAAGTACTTAGAAACACTTGAGCAAAGGTACACAGATTTTTGAAGTCTGGCTTTTTCTACCTTGCTATGATGACAGTTAATTTTTGTTCTCTCCTTGCCCTTTTCCCTGTTGTTTTCACTTCAGGACAAATACAGGGCTGAATTTTCTCAGTCTTTGAATGGCAAGGGAAATCTTGGGCATGTTGGGAAAATACAGCAAGAGTGAAAAACTGACATTGTTGCTATTCAGAAAGACAAGCCCAGTTTTCTTCCCATTTAAGGTTTTAACGATTAGAAGAGAGGCTCAGCACTGAGCAGTGAGGGGCCTATTCATGGCAACATCTTTTTTATTACGTAATCTCGCCTCACTTACTTGCAGGTATGCTATTTTTCCAGTTACCAGAGAAAAAAAAGACCGTCGAGAGTGTAGTGCTGGAAAAACACAGCCAGTCAGATTCTTGATGAAGGGCTTATGTCTGAACTGTCGATTCTCCTGCTCCTTGGATGCTGCCTAACCTGCTGAGCTTTTCCAGCACTACACCCTCAACTCTGAGCTTCAGCATCTGCAGTCCTCCCTTTCTCCTAGAAAATAGACTGTGACAATTCCAAACTTGAAAGTCAGAGTGGTAACCTGATGGCTGCAGCTTGCCAGTGTCTCCTGTAGGCTTCCGTTTTGGCCAGCATTCCCCAATGTCTCAGCCCTTTTTCATTGACAGTATTTATCTGCATCTTCTGTCCACTGAGATTGGTATCAACAAACTTCTCACCATATGTTCGTCGGAGTGGTACCACGATCATATAATACAGTTCAGCCCTTAAATGTCACACTTTGGAACTCACTGTCACCTTACATTACAATGCTTTTGTTCGTATGATTTTCAAATGTAGGGACAGCCACACATCTAATGCATCAGAACAGGGTATATCTTTGGTCTCTTAGGTTGCTTTGTTAGTACCCACTCAACTTTGCACTAGCCTGGATGATTACAGCATCTCGCTATTTAGCACAAACAGAAAGCTGGGAAGCTTGTTATGTTTGCCAGCAATGAACAGTCAAAGTATGGACAAAGTATGGATAAGTGCTACATTCATGTCAAAACCAGAGCATGTGTCAGCAGCTTACGCAGCAAGCATACTATATGTGTTTGAATCAAATGGCTGCGTGTGATTGTCTAAAGGGATGAGTCCTTCATTCAGTCAGGGGACTGGTCCATGTTTGGTCAAGAAGATGAAGTATTCCAAATGAATGAGTAGGAGATGCAGAGCCCAGGAAGGTGAGTAGTTTGGGGATGTGTGAGCCACTAAGGGGAGATGCTGCATGCTGTATTGAGGATGCTAGAAGAAAGGTTGGATCAGAGGTGATGAGAAGTCTGCTCCCAAGACAGCTTGTGAGGCTTTGGGATTTTTAAAGTTGGAATAAAAGAAATAGCCTGAATGGGTAGGATTAAGCTCCTATAGAACCAGTTTTTTTTCAGTTTTAGCCTTCAGTAGCAGCTGCTGCAGGGGTTTTAAAGCTGGATGTGGAAGTTATTTATTCAGTCTCTGTTACAGCTAAAAACTGGGAGTTCTGCTGCTAGAATTGCATGTGATACATTCGATTTTACTGAATTTGCCTTTGCCAAGGGTGTAGTTACTGTTTAGTAGTTAACTAATCCGTTTTTCCATTAATTTGTCCAATAGAGTAAAGTTATTCCAATTCTTTCTTTTGTTTTTTTTATTATAACCTATGAATGAAGTGTGTTTTGCTTCAAGACTGGTAGTTTGACCGATTTGAATTGTATCTGGGATATAACTGCAAATGTGTTGCTGGTCAAAGCACAGCAGGTTAGGCAGCATCTCAGGAATAGAGAATTCGACGTTTCGAGCATAAGCCCTTCATCAGGAATAAGAGAGAGAGAGCCAAGCAGGCTGAGATAAAAGGTAGGGAGGAGGGACTAGGGGGAGGGGCGATGGAGGTGGGATAGGTGGAAGGAGGTCAAGGTGAGGGTGATAGGCCGGAGTGGGGTGGGGGCGGAGAGGTCAGGAAGAGGATTGCAGGTTAGGAGGGCGGTGCTGAGTTGAGGGAACCGACTGAGACAAGGTGGGGGGAGGGGAAATGAGGAAGCTGGAGAAATCTGAATTCATACCTTGTGGTTGGAGGGTTCCCAGGCGGAAGATGAGGCGCTCCTCCTCCAGCCGTCGTGTAGTTGTGTTCTGCCGGTGGAGGAGTCCAAGGACCTGCATGTCCTCGGTGGAGTGGGAGGGGGAGTTAAAGTGTTGAGCCACGGGGTGATTGGGTTGGTTGGTTCGGGCGGCCCAGAGGTGTTCTCTGAAGCGTTCCGCAAGTAAGCGGCCTGTCTCACCAATATAGAGGAGGCCACATCGGGTGCAGCGGATGCAACTCAGCACCGCCCTCCTAACCTGCAATCCTCTTCCTGACCTCTCCGCCCCCACCCCACTCCGGCCTATCACCCTCACCTTGACCTCCTTCCACCTATCCCACCTCCATCGCCCCTCCCCCTAGTCCCTCCTCCCTACCTTTTATCTCAGCCTGCTTGGCTCTCTCTCTCTTATTCCTGATGAAGGGCTTATGCTCGAAACGTCGAATTCTCTATTCCTGAGATGCTGCCTAACCTGCTGTGCTTTGACCAGCAACACATTTGCAGCTGTGATCTCCAGCATCTGCAGACCTCATTTTTTACTCTGGGATATAACACCTGGCACTTGTCTTTAAACTAAGAAAAGGTTAGGGTCTAGGCTATCCTCCTCACATATTTTGAAATGGTTTGGTCTGGTCCATAACAATGCTTAAGACTGGGTTGGCATTATTTGAAACTCTGGCTGATGGGTGTGTAAGAATGGTACTGCAGTTGTGAACGCTGTAAAGTCCTGGAACTGGTGAGTTCTTCTTTGGCTGTTGAGCACAAGATTATGCGAGAAACATTGCTCAGGGTCACAAAGGGAAATCATGAAAGTCTTCAATGTGTCACTTTAAGGGAATAATCAGCCCACTGTCTTGAAGTGAGAGAATATTTAGAACAGGATGTGCAGATGTAACGCTGTCTCCATTTTTAAGTCATGCATGCTATCTTTTGTTATGTAATACTCTGATATTGTGCGCCAAATCTTAGTGGAAGGTTGCAATGAATGACAAAGTTAGTTTCATTAAAAGCTAAGTTAGTTCCTTGAGGGACTTGAATATTGTCTATTTAATAGGAACAATGTGCATTTGTCATTACAAAGCCCTAAGCTACTTTGAACCTGCCAATTCACATCAACTAATGTAATAGCTTTGGACAAAACAACATTATCTGTGCTATACCAGCAATATTTAACTTTCAAATAGGTCCAACACAAATAAAATGAGGGGCACAGCTGATTTAAAATATAATTCCCTGATTCTGGTCTAGAGTTTGATAGATTTTTCAAAATTTGTATTAGAAAGGAATGTTTTAATATTCAAGTGATTGAAAATGAAATAAGTGATACCATTTTCCTAGTAATCTATTCCATTTTCCTGCCTTTTCACTATGACCTTTGATTCCCTTACTAATTAAAAATCTGTTTATCTCATCCTTCAATAAACTTAAGAACCCAGCCTCTCCAGCCCTCTGCAGTAAAGAATTCCACAGATTCACTGCCCTGAGAGAAGAAATTACTCTTCGTCTCTGTCCTAACCAGTCAACCACCTACACTGAGATTTTGCCTGCTCAACCTCAACTCTTCCCACCCCAAAGGGAAGTAATTTCTCAGCATGTACCCTGTCAAGATTCTTAAGAATCTGTATCAGTAAATTGCTTCATTCCTCTGAACTCCAGTGAATTCAGGCTGAATCTACTGAACTTCTCCTCTTAATACAATCCCTCCATAATCTGGGATCAGCCTACTGAACCTTCTCTGAACAGTTACCAATGCCCTAGATAAGGGGCCCAAAATTTCGCATAATCCAAGTGCTGTCTGACTAGTGCCTTATTAAGTTTCAGCTAGATCATATCCCACTTTGTAGTCTATTCCCTTTGGAATAAAGGCCAACATCCTGTTTGCCTTCTGTATTACCTGTTGAACGTATATGCTTTTTTTGTGGTTCATGCACTAGGACCCCCAAATGCATCAGCAGCAACTTTACAGTTTTTTTTACCCCCTAATATTCAGCTCTTCCAGTCTTGCCAAAGTGCACAACCTACATTTTTCCATATTTAGATTCCATCCAACTTTTTACCCAATTACTTGTATATAACAAGGTATATATAAGGAGATCTCACATATGTAGGACTGAAAGGGTTATAATGTAGGGGATTTTAACTTTCTAAATATAGACTGGAGCTGCCATACTGTTAAGCGCTTGGATGAAGATGAATTTAAGACTATGTAAGAAAATGTTCTTAATCAATATGTAGATGTACTTCCTAGAGAGCAAAACTTGACCTTCTCTTGTAAAATACAACAGGGCAAGTGACTGAGGTGGCAATGGGGGGGGGGGGCACTTTGGGGGCAAGTGATCATAATTCTATTTGTTTTAAAACAATTATGGAGAAGGATATTACTATCTAAAAGTTAAAGTTCTAATTTAGAGCAAGGCCGATTTTGACCGTATAAGGCAGGAACGTTCAAAAGTTGATTGTGGGAGGCTGTTCGCAGGTAAAGGGAAGGTTGAAAATTGAGACGCCTTCAAAAATGAGATACTAAGAGTTCAGAGACAGTATGTTCCTGTTAGTGCAAAGGGAACGGTTGTTAGATGTCAGGAATGCTGGATGAGTAGAAAAACTGTGGCAAGAAAACGAAGGAGGCATATGTCAGGTATAGACAGCTAAAATTGAGTGAATCCAGAGAGGAGTATAAGGGAAGTAGGCATATACTTAAGAGGAAAATCTGGAGGGCAAAAAGGGGACATGAGAGAGCCTTGGCAAGTAGGGTTAAGGAGAATCCAAATAGATTCTGTAAGTACATTAAAGGCAAAAGAGAAACTAGGGAGAGAATAGGGCCCCATAGACATCAACGGGGCCCTGTATCTGTGGAACCACATATGCGTGAGATATTTACATCAGTATTTACAGTGGAGAAGGACGTGGAAGCTGTGGAATTTGGAGAAATAAATAGTGATGTCTTGAAAAGTGTCCATATTTCAGAAGAGGGGTTGCTGGAGTCAAAATGCATAAAAGTAGATACATTCGTGGGACCTGATCAGGTGTATCCCAGAACTTTGAGGGAAGCTAGAGAAGAGATTGCTGGACCCCTTGCTGAGATAGTGAGTCAAAAGGTGTGGCCTGGAAAAGCTTAAAGAGCTTATGTTTGAAATGCTGACTCTCCTGTTCCTCAGATGCTGCCTGACCTGCTGTGCTTTTCCACTGCCACATTTTTTGATTCTGATCTCTAGCATCTGCAGTCCTCACTTTCTCCCCATTGCTGAAGTACTTGTATCATTGATAGCCACGGATGAGGTGCCGAAAGACTGGATGTTAGGTAAGAAAGGTAGTAAGAAAAATCCAGGGAACTACTGACCAGTGAGCCTGATGTCACTGGTGGGTAAGGTGTTGGAGGAGATTCGGAGAGACAGGATTTACGTGAATTTTGAATGGCAAGGATTGATTTGGGGTAGGCAACGTTACTTTGTGTGTGGGGAAATTGTGTCTCACTAACTTGATTGAGTACTTTGAAGAGGTGACAAAGAAGATTAATGAAGGCAGAGCAGTGGATGTGATCCATATGGACTTCAGCAAAACGTTTGACAAAGTTTGGTGTGGTAGACTGGTTAGCAAGGTTAGATCGCATGGAAGCTGGGGGAGCTAGCCAATTAGATACAAATTGGCTTGAAGGTAGGAGACAGAGCATGGTGGTAGTGGGGTTGTTTTTCGGACTGGAGGCTTGTAACCGGTGGTGTGCTAGAAAGATCGGTGCTGGGTCCACTGCTTTTTGTCATTATATAAATTATTTGGATGTGAATATTGTAGGTATGGTTAGTAAGTTTGAAGCTTGCCTTCATTGGTCAGAATATTGAATGTAGGAGTTAGGCTGTCATGTTGTGGTTGTACACAACATTGGTGTGGCCACTTTTAGAATACTATGTATGAATCTGGTTGCCCTGC
Source organism: Hemiscyllium ocellatum (assembly GCF_020745735.1). NCBI lineage: Eukaryota > Metazoa > Chordata > Chondrichthyes > Orectolobiformes > Hemiscylliidae > Hemiscyllium > Hemiscyllium ocellatum. Next base: position 106,306,361 of record NC_083405.1, read on the forward strand.
TATTGGAAAGGTATTGTTAAACTTGAGAGGGTGGAGAAAAGATTTACAAGATTGTTGCCGGCATTGCAGGGTTTGAGCTAAAGGGAGAGGCTGAAGAGACTGGGGCATTTTTCTTTGGAGTGTTGATGGCTGTCAGGTGATCTTAAAGGGGTTTAGATAAGGTGGATAGCCAAGGTCTTTTTTCCAGGGTAGAGGAGTCCAAAACTAGAGGGCATAGGTTTAAGGTGAGAGGGGAATGATTCAAAAGGGACCTGATGAGCAGCTGTTTACGCAGAGGTAGGTGTGTGTCTGAAAAGAACTACCAGAAGAGGCGGTGAACTTGGTAAAATTACAACATTAAAAAGACATCTGGATGGTACATAAATAGAAAGGTTCAGAGAGATATGGGCCAAACACGGACAAATGGGACTAGTTTAGTTTAGTAAACCTGGTTGGCGTGGACAAGTTGGACCGAATAGCCTTTTCTGTGCTGTATAACTCTGATACTTAACCTGTCTATATCCCTCTGCAAACTCTTTGTCATCTTCACAATTTGCATTCCCATCTATTTTTGTGACATCATCAATCTTGGGTGTAGTGCCTTCACTTTCCTCATTCAAGTCAATACTTTATGTTGTAAATATGTTATAGCCTTGGCACTGATCCGTGCAGCTCTCCACTAGCTTTCCTGAAAATGCCCCATTATTTCCAAATTTACTCCCCTTATATAGTCATAGGGGTCTACAGCACAGAAAAAGGCACCTAGGCCCACAGAGTCTGCACTGGTCAAAACCAGCCATCTATCTATTCTAATTCCAATATCCAGCACGTGGCTCATAGCTTTCTATGCTTTGGTATCACAAGTGCACATCTAAATGCTTCTTAAATGCTTTAAGATTTCTGCCTCTACCACCCTTAAAGACGGTGAGTTCAAGATTCCCACCACCCTCTGGGTGAAAACATTTTTTGTTACATCCCCTCTGACCCTAAGTCTATGTTCCCTTGTCATTGAGCCCTCTACCAACTGGAAAAGTTTAATCCTGTCCCCCTCATAACTTTATACATCTCAATCATGTCCCTGTAGGTCTCCTCTACTCTGAGGAAAACAATCCCACCCTATCCAGACTCTGTTGACAACTAAATCTGTTCTGCCTGGGTATCTTGGTAAATCTTCTCTGCATTCTCTCCAGTGCAGTCACATCTGTCTTATAATGTTGATTCTGGAACAGCTCACAGTACTCTAGCTGTGGTTTAATGAACTTTTTATACAATTCTGGCACGGATCCCTGCCCTTAAAACCTGTGCCTCGGCTAATAAAGGTATGAATCCCATAGGCTCTATTAACTGCTCAGCCAATCTGACCAACCTGTCTATATCCAACTGTAACTTTAGGCTATCCTTCCTGTTATTTACCATTCCACTTTATGATCAATCCCACTATGTTCAAGGCTAATTTTTTCCTATATACCACAGACAGCAAGGGCCCAAACACTGGTACATGTGGAATCCTGGTGGATGCAGGTTTGCAGTGACACAAACATTCCTGAAAGATCATCCTGTGCATCTTGTAACTCAGTCAAATGTTGATCTAATTCAACAGGTTTCCTTGGATCTCATGGGCTCTTATCTTTCCATTAGTCTCCCAAACGGGAACTTATCAAAAGTCTTGCTAAACTCTAAATAGACTGCATTGAATGCATCACCCTCATTTACACAACTGGTTACATCTTCAAAAAATTCAATCAGGTTGGTCAGACATAACCACCCCTTAACAAAACCATGCTGACTATTAGCCAATCCTCACTCATGCTAGTATACTATCCCAGCACTACTCTTACTAAGGAGCCTTGTGTGGTACATTATCAAATGACTTCTGGAAAACGAAACATGTAACACCCACTGTTTCCCCTTTATTTAATATGAAACAGTGATGCAGATGTTAGATAAAAGAGCCATTTTGAGTGTGGTGACCGTTTGTAAGAACGGAATACAGCTGGGAAATGGTCGTACTTATGTTGAGTACCTTTTTATCTGTTCTGCTTGTTAGTTCCTCAAAGAATTCAAGTAAATTTGTCAGGAATGATCTTTCCTTCATGAAGCCATGCTGGCTATATTTGGTTAATTATGTATTTATAAATGCCCAGTTATTATATCATTTTTAGTAGATACCAGCATCTTCCCATGAACAGATATTAAGCAAACTGACTTTTTAAAAAAATTCTCTTTTCGGATAATGGTAATGATAATGGAAATTGGTAGTTTTCCAATCCTCTGGCACTTATCCTAAATCTAAGATTCTTGTAAAGTTATTATCAGTGCATCTACTATCTCTGTAACTACTTTTTATGATGCATCTCAACAGGTACAAGGAGTTTCAGTCTTTAGCCCCATTCGTTTCCATAAAACTTTTCCCTCCAGTGATGCTAACTGTATGTATTTCCTTTCCCCTTTTTACCACTTGATTATTGATTATTTTTGGAATGAGGCAAAGTATTTATTCAACTCCCTGGCCACTTCCTCTTTCTGGAATGGTCCCACGCACACTTTGGCCACTCTCTTCGCTTTCATATCTGTTAAGAAATTGCTACTACCTGTCTTGACACTACTTGCAAATCAACCCTCATAGCTTATTTTTACTCTTTGTAGTTTTTTTTCAAACTACCCAAAAACAAATGTTATGGACCAGGCCAGATCCCCTCAAACACTTCAAGAGGATAACCCAGACTCTAACTTTGCTACATTGGGTAATACACTGCTTTTTCATTCTTGCCAGAATAAGCGACTTCACGTTTTGCCACATAATTCTCCATTTGCTCGATTTTTATCCACTCACTCAGCTACGTTTATATCTATCTGCAACTTTCTTATGTTAGGCAAAGGAGAGCCAGTGGATGTGATCTAATTTGACTTCCAGAAAGCCTTTGACTAGGTGCCCTGCTCGAGGCTGCTAAATAAAGTTAACAGACCATGGTGTTAGGAGCAAAGTACTGGCATGGATAAAGGATTAGCTGACTGGCAAAAAGGCAGTGTTTAAATTAGAGTGGTGCTGGAAAAATACAGCAGGTCAGGCAGCATCCGAGGAGCAGGAAAATCGACGTTTTGGGCAAAAGCCCCTCATCAGGAATGGAGGCAGGGAGCCTCCAGGGTGGAGAGATGGGGTGGGGGGCTGGGGAGAAGGTAGCAAAGTACAGTAGGTGACAGTGGGAGGGGATGGAGGTAATAGGTCAGAGAGGAGGGTGGGGGAAGGTAGCAAAGAGGCAGACAGTAGGGATAAAAGGGTCTTTTTCAAGATGGCAACCGATGACCAGCGGAGTTTTGCAGGGGTCTGTGTTCACTGCATGCATTAACAATCTGGATGGAGGAAATGAGAGCATTGTTGCAAAGTTTGCAAATGACACAAGATAGGTGCAGAGACAGGTAGTGTCAAGAAAGAAGGGAAACTGCAGAAGGATCTTGGCTTGGCTCGGAAAGTGGGCAAGGAAGTGGCAGATGGAATACAGTATGGGAAAGTGTGAGATTATGCACTTTGGCAAAAAGAATAGAAGCGCAGATTATTTTCTGAAGGGGAATATGTTTTGGAAAGGGAAAATCTGAAGCACAAAGGGACGTGGTAGTCCTAATTTAGGTTTCTCTTAAGGTTAACTTCTAGATTCATTTTAGCAGTTAGGAAAACAAATGCAATGTTCGCATTCATTTCAGCAGAGCTAGAATACAAGAGTAAAGATGTATAAGGCTCTGGTCAGACCGTATTTGGAATATTGTGGACAGCTTTGGGCCCTGTAAGTATGAAGGATGTGCTGGCCTTGGGAAAGGGTCCAGAGGAGGATCACAAGGATAATCCCAAAAATGAAGGTCTTGCCTGCGGTTGAGGATTCTGGTTCTATACTCCATAGAGTTTAGAAGGATAACAGGGGATCTGATTGAAACTTAAAGAACACTGAAAGGTCTGGGATAGAGTAGACATTGAGAAAATGCCTCCACTGGTAGGAGAGACTAGGATTCGAGGATATGGCATCTGAGTTAAGTGAATGAGATGAGGAAGAATTTTTTCAGTCACAGTGCTCAATCTATGGAGCTTGTTGCCACAGAAGGCTGTGGAGACCAAGTCATTGAGCATATTTCAGACAGATATGGATATGTTCTTGATTTGTCAGGGGATCAAGGGTTACGGGAGAAGGCTGGAGAATGGAGTTGAGAAACATATCAGCCATGATCAAATGGTGGAACAGACTCAATGGGTTGAATGGCCTAGCCCTGCTCGTATGTCTTACGGTCTTGTGATTTATTAATTGGTTGAGGGAATTGATTTAGGACTTGGGAAAACCACAACATTTCTCTGAATGGTGCCTTGGGATTGCAGTGAGGGCCTTAGTTTAACATCTCATCTGAAACCTGGTCCTAAACAGTTTAAACCCTCTCCTTACTGAACTTAAGTGAAATTTTGGGGATACACTTGAGCCCTAGATTTGCGCTTGAAACATAAACTGACAATAAGCTGATAATGTTCTAATGCAGAGCTGATTCATCTTGAGAGTCCGATATCCCAAACTTTGGCTAGAGTTGTCAATGAGTCTATATTTTCATATCACAGGATTTGGTAGGGCTTGGTGCAGAAATTGGTTGCCAAAGTCTAAGTCTCTTGTTCAAAATTTGCTTCAATAATCCATCAGCTTTGTTGCTGTCAGATTTATGACTGGACACATTTGGTCCAATAGGAATATAGGAATAGCTTGTGCCATTTAGCCACTTGAGCCTGTTCTGCCATTTAATGAGATCACAGCTGATCTGTGGCCTCATTCCATATTCTTTCTTCTGCCGAACAAAATTTTATCAATCTCAGACTTAGTTATCAACTGTTTAGATCAGAGGGTGCTGGAAAAGCACAGCAGGTCAGGCAGCATCCGAGGAGCAAGAAAATCGATGTTTCGGGCAAAAGCCCTTCATCAGGAAGGTAGCAAAGAGTACAATAGGTGAATGGGGTTGGGGCTGGAGGTGATAGGTCAGAGGGGAGGATGGAGTGGATAGGTGGGAAGGGAGATTGGTAGGTAGGACAGGTCATGAGGACAGTGCTGAGCTGGAAGGTTGGAACTGTGGTAAGGTGGGGGGAGGGGAAATGAGGAAACTGGTGAAGTCCACAGTGATGCCCTGGGGTTGAAGTGTTCCGAGGCGGAAGATGAGGCGTTCTTCCAGGCTTCGGAAGTGGCAGTGGAGGAGGCCCAGGACTTGCACGCCCTCGGGAGGGGGAGTTGAAATGTTGGGCCACAGAGTGGTGGGGTTGATTTGTTAATTATCAACTGGTCTAGTATTATCTTCCGTTGTTGAAGAGACTTCCAAACCTCAACCGCTTTTATGTGTAAAAGTGCACCCAAACATTTCTAACATTTAGACTATGACCCTTAGTTCAAGAATCTCCAACCTTGGAAATATACCAGATACAATGCATACAGAGACTGGTGCAGATCGGCTATTTTGAATTAGACTAGACTAGACTTACAGTGTGGAAACAGGCCCTTCGGCCCTACAAGTCCACACCGACCCGCCGAAGCGCAACCCACCCATACCCCTACATTCTGAGATCTGTAGTGGTTTTGTGATTGACATTAATGTAAAATTCAGAGTTTCAGTGTTGTTTTATTATTTCTGAGAAAAAGTTGAAGAGAATTATTCTTGAAGTATTCCTGCCAGAAAGTCATCTTAACTATGTTAGCTTGCAATAACTGCATTGGTTAATTATGTTTATGTGAATTTAGCAAGAATACTTAAGAGGTAAGAATTTGAGGAAACCAGATGTCTATGAGGGCTTTAGGATTGGAGGCTAATGATTTAAAAACAAGGATGAGAATTTTAAAATAGAAGTATTGCTTACCTGGGAACATCAGAAGGTGCGGGAGATCTGGATTAATACTATTAGTAAAATAACATTTTTTGCTGTAAGGTGATAAATGTTTATCATGAATTTTGAAGATTAATAAAAAATGTACATTGTTTTAAGATTTATTTCTCATTAAAAATAGATTTAAGTTAATAATTATTGCATTTGCCTATTGTTGTTTCTTTTCAGGTATCTGTAGCTGGTACTCAAGTTGCTTCAGGGTCTCCAGCTGTTACTGTTGTACAATTGCCTTCTGGTCAGACTGTGCAGGTCCAGGGAGTAATCCAAACCGCACAACCCTCTGTCATACAATCACCACAGATACAGACTGTACAGGTTAGCTCTGGTGTTAAACAATAAACCTTTCTCCGGAAACATGTAAATATAAATGTAAAACCACCCTAACTGCATAAAATATCCAAGGCGGATACATCTTAAGATGTGTTTTTATTTTCTCACGGGTGTTGATGTCACTAATAAGAACATCATTTATTGCTGTTCTCCACATGTTGGCTTTGATGGGTGGTGATGAACTGCTGCTTTGTATCACTGCAGTCTGTATGGTGAAAGTCATTTCCAAAGTGCTGCTGGATCAGAAATTTGTGATTGACAAATAATAACACCTGGTCAAGATGGAAATCTTGGAGGTGGTGTTTTCATTTCCATTCTGTTCTTACCCTTCTCGGGGGTAGAAGTCACAGGTTTGTCATGTGCTGTGAAGAAGCCTTTGAGAGATGATGTTGTACAAACTGCAGCCACCATGTTCTGAGGTGCCAATCAAATGGGCTACTTTGTCCTGGATGACATTGAACTTAATTTATTGCCAGAGCAATGACTTCTGCACTTGACTTATACCTTGCAACTTATAACTCTAGGCTGAGTTTGAGGAGAAGGAGTCTATATCGCAAAGTCAAAATAGATATATTGCTGGTCCAGATAAGTTTCAGATCAGTGATGACATCCTAGGGATGTTGATGGTTAGGCATTCTGGTAATGTCAAGGGAAGCTGGTTCAACAGTCTTCAACAATGCTCTCTACTTTTGTGGGGTGAATAGTCCTGGCTGCTTATCAGTTCATGCTGTTTGTTGCCCGGAATTGCTGTATTTGGGGATGAATGGCCTTATAATTTCAGGATTTGCCATTAGTACTGATCCAACAGGTAGATGGAAAGGACCTGAAACAGAATCTAGCAGTGTTTACCTCCTGTTAGCTGCCTGCTTCCCCAAGACTTGACAAATCTGGCCAGGGTTAAATTGAAAATGGTGATCTATTTTGAAACATGCAACCTAATCATAAATGACCATATTGCTGTGTCAAGTAGGTTCATTGTCTATTCTGTTCTGAATCTCTTAAAACCACACGTGGCAGTTTGATTTTTAAATTCCATCCAACCTTAACACAATTTTTTGGGTGGCTATAATTACTCCCATATTCCTCATATAGAACAAAGTATCAATTAGAAGGATATAAGTGCGTGTGGATATTTCGCCTATTAACAATTACAACCACGGTGAATCTTTGCTGTTAAAGGAGGACATTTTTCCATGTTTCTGATTTCCATAGATTCTTTGAAACTCTTGATTCCAAAATGGAATTTGAAATAAAATGGATTTTGATGCAACTTTTCTTCACTTAAAGAGTGTAAGGAGGAATTGTTTTGGTTTGATTGATTATTGTCACTAAAACCGAGGTACAGTGAAAAATGTTTTGCGTACAGTACAGGCAGATCATACCTTACAAAGTACATAAGGGCAATACAACAGAGCGAGGAATACAATGTTACAGCTGCAAGGAAGCTGTACAGGGAACTAGATCAACATTAAACTTGAAATTTGAGAGGTTCATTCAGAAGTCTAATAACAGCTGCAAAGAAGCACTTCTTGAATCTGTTGGTCTGTGTGTTCAAGCTTTTATATCTTCTGCCTGATAGAAACGGTTGGAAGAGTTTATGACCAGGGTGAAGGGTTCTTTCTTGATGGCTGCCTTTCCAAGGCAGTGAGTAGTGTAAATGGGGTCAATGGATGGAAGGTTGGCTTGCATGATGGACTGTGCTGTGTTCATAACTCTGTTGATTGTTATGGTCCTGGGCAGAGCAGTTGCCATACCAAGCTGTGATGCATCTGGATAGAATGCTTTCTCCAATGCATCTGTAAAAATTATTAGGAATCTTCAGGGACATGCCAAATTTCCTTAACCTTCTGAGGAAGTAAAGGCATTGCTGTGTTTTCTTGATCATTGGAGCAAGGTGGTTGGACCAGGACAGATTGGTGATTGTCACTCTGAGGAACCAGGAATTGGCACAGGTGATGAAAATTTCTTTCAGGGTGATTTCATGTTCATAGCACCTAACTGCTCCATTCAAATGTTTTTGCAGGCCTTAAGTCAAGGCAGGTATATCATAGAACCTTTGATAGAAAATAAGAGCAGGTGTAGGTCTTTGGCCCCTTCAACCAGGTTCTGCCATTCAATATAGAGTCATAGATTCATAGAGATGTACAGCATGAAACCAGACCCTTTGGTCCAATCTGTCCATGCCGACCAGACATTCCAATCTAGTCTCACCTGCCAGCACCCGGCCCATATCTCTCCAAACCATTCCTATTCATATACCATCCAAATGCCTCTTAAATGTTGCAATTGTACCAGCCTCCACCATTTCCTTTGGCAACTCATTCCATACAAGTACCACCCTCTGTGTGAAAAAGTTGCCCCGTAGGTCTCTTTTCAATCTTTCCCCTCTCACCCTAACCCCATGCCCTCTAATTCTGGACTCCCCAACTCCACGGAAAAGACTTTGCCTATCCACGCCCGTCATAATTTTGTAAACCACCATAAGGTCACCCCTCAACCTCCGCTCCAGGGAAAACAGCCTGACCCCGTTCAGCCTCTCCCTATAGCTCAAACCCTCCAATCCTGGCAACATCCTTGTAAATCTTTTCTGAACCCTTTCAAGTTTCACAATATCTTTCTGATAGGAAGGAGACCAGAATTGCATGCAATATTCCAACAGTGGCCTAACCAATGTCCTGTACAGCTGCAACATGACCTCCCAACTCCTGTACTCCATACTCTGGCCAATAAAATAAGCATACCAAATGCCGCCTTCACTATCCTATCTACCTGCGACTCCACTTTTAAGGAGATATGAACCTGCACTCCAAGGTCTCTTTGTTTAGCAACACTCCTTAGGACCTTACCATTAAGTGGATAAGTCCTGCTAAGATTTGCTTTCCCAAAATGCAGCACCTCGCATTGATCTGAATTAAACTCCATCTGCCACTTTTCAGCACATTGGCCCAACTGGTCCAGATCCTGTTGTAATCTGAGGTAACCCTCTTCGCTGTCCACTACACCTCCAAAAGTACTCTGTTCTCGCTTTCTCCCCATACGTTTTGATCCCTTTAACCCAAAGAATTATATCTAACTCCTTGCCAACATTCAATGTTTTAGCTTCAACTGTTTTCTGTGGCAGACAATTCTGCAGGTGGTGTCACTATCCATGTTTGTTGCATGTAAGGGCTGCCATCTGATCATCCAAGGAATAGGAAATTCGACGTTTCGGGCATAAGCCCTTCATCAGGTTTCCTGATGAAGGGCTTATGCCCGAAACGTCGAATTTCCTATTCCTTGGATGCTGCCTAACCTGCTGTGCTTTAACCAGCAACACATTTTCAGCTGTGATCTCCAGCATCTGCAGACCTCATTTTTTACCCTGCCATCTGATCATGCACAGCATGCGCAGGTGCGAAGCCAGTTTCCCAAGGCAGACATATATATCTCAAAGCTTTAGGTCTTAGTCATTAGTTTGGAGCAATGAGACATGAATTTAAGGTGCAGATCTTTTATGTTAAATGGCTGACTCCAGTTGAAGGATTGATTGGCCTATTCCTTATGTACATGAGTTGACAGCTATCTATCTCAATTTCTTACCACTCTGTGGGACTAGTTTGAAGCAGCATGCAATTAAAAGTAGAAAATTACTATTGCATTTTAACATGACCGGAAGTTACTTTTTTGTTGTGACCAAGATTATTTTTGGAAAATTGTAATGATATACATGAATCTTTTACATATGGGGCTAATGAATGTGTTGTTTTATTTGCTCAAGAAATTTTTAATTATAGGATGTGGGTATAACTCGCAACTCTTGAGAAGGTGATGAGCTGCTTCCTTGATGTTTGCAGTTCATTAACGTTAGATATATACACTTGTCAAGAAAGGAATTCCAAGATTTTGATCCAGTGACAGTGAAGGAACAGATATATAGGGAGGAAGCTTAAAAGGGCATGAATAACATGGGCTGTGGAAATATTTGTGGCAGAATCATTCAAGACGTCCGGTGAGGCTTATCTTGTACCGTAGTGCATGCAGCATTCAGAATAAAGTTGATTGGAGATAATGGCACAGATGGAGACGAATGGGAATGACCTGGTGGGGATTACTGAAACAAGATTACAGGAAGATCCGGACTGGGAGTTAAATGTCCAAGGGTACTCAATATTTGGAAAGGATAGACAAGAAGAAGAAGCAGGAGGAGGAGTTACCTTACTGGTTAAGGATGACATCAGGACTATGTTAAGAGATTATTTTTGCCACTAAGGACCAACATTTTGAATCAGTCTGGGTGGTGGAAGTAGAAAGCAAGGGAAGAAACCCTATGGTATGAGTAATTAACTGGCCCCCAAACAGTACTCGCCAACTAGGGCGTATTACAAACTTGGAAATAATAAGGGCTAGTGAGAAGGGAGCTATGGGTGATTTGAACATGTACAGTGATTGGATTAGTCAACTTGGCAAGGGTAGCCTCAAAGAGTGTATGGGAATCTGTTTCTTAGAGCAACATATTGTGGAGCCAACCAGAGAGCTGGCTATTTTAGATTTGTAACGAGCAAGGATTGATAAACGGTCTTATAGTTGAGGCTCCCCTTGGAAGTAATGACCACAACATGCCAGAGTTTCAAATTCAGACTGAAAGAGTGAAGACAGAATCACAATGGGAGTTTGAGTGTTGGGTGATGGTAATTATGCAGACCTGAGGAAGGAGTTGGCCCGGGTGGACTGGGCAAAAATATTAAAGGGCAGGACAGTTGAAGAACAGTGGCAAATATTTAGGGAGATACTAAATATCTCTCAATTAAAGTATATTCCAGAGAGGAAGAAGAATTGTAAAAAGATGAAAAATGGTCATTAACAAGGAAGTCACAGATAACATGAGGGCAAAACTTGGGCATATCATACTGCAGAAGTTAGTGGCACTCTGAAGGATTGGGAGAACTTTAAAAGTCAGTTTGGGTTACTAAAACAAAATCCAATTACTTAAGATTAACTACAAAATGAAACTAGCAGAAAAATGTTTTTACTGGAGAAGGAGCAAAGCTTGATCTTCTCTTGGGAAATAAAGCATGGGAAAGCGATTGAAGTGATAGTAGGGGAACACTTTGGGTCTAGTGATCAAAACTATTCCAAAACTAAGAGAATTATGGAAAAGGGTAAGTCTTCCATAAAAGTTAATAATTTTAATTGGAATAAGGCAAGCGTTAATGGTATGAGGCAAGAACTTTGAATAGTTGTTTGGAGTAGACTGTTCACAGGCAAATGATGATAAGTGGGGAGACTTTCAAATATGTGATAATGCGAATTCAGAGTCATTTTGTTCCTGTTAGAGTGAAAAGTAAGACTGGTCGGATGAGGGAACAATGGATGAATAAAGATATTGAAGTTCTAGTCAAGAATAAAGAAAGAATTATGTATTAGATATAGACAACTGGGTTCAAACGAATCTCTTGAACAGTAAAAAGACTATAGGACATTCTGAAGAGAGAAAACTAAGTGGGAATATGAGAGAGCCTTGGCAGATAAAGTTAAGGATAATCCAAAGAGATTCTACAAGTACATTAAAAGCGAGAGAGCAACTAGAGAGAGAGAGAGTAGGGGCCCCTTAAAGATGAAAGAGGTCATCTTTGTATTGAATCTCAGGAGATGGGAAAGTTATTAACTGAATATTTTGTATCAGTTTTTACTGTGGAGAAAGAAATGGAGGCTAGACAATGCAGACAAATGAATACTGGTATTTTGAAACAGCACATTACAGAAGAGAAAGTGCTGGAGTCTTAGAAAATATGAAGGTGGATAAATCTCTGGGATCTGATCACATGTATCCTAAAGGGTTACGGAGGTAATTGCTGGGCTCCTTACAGAAACATTTGTATCATCTGTAAGTACAGGTGATGTGCTGGAATACTAGAGAGTGGTGAATGTTGTGCCCTTGTTAAAGAAGTGTAAGGAGAAGCTGGGAACTGTAGAGTCTGACCTGTGAGGTTGACTTCAATTCGAGATGATTCTGAAAGATAGGATTTGGAGAGGCAAGGAATGATTAGCGATAGCATGGTTGTGTGCGAGGAAAATGTCTCACAAACTTGATTGAGTTTTTTGAGGAAGTAACCAAGAATATTGAGCACAGAGTGTTAGATGTTTACTTGGACTTTAGTAAAGCCTTTGACAAGGTTCTGCCTGGTAGACTAATTAGTAAAGTCAGATCACATGGGATTCAGGATAAGCTTGCAAATTATATACAAAATTGACTTAACAACAGGAGTCAGAGTGGTGGAGGAGGGTTTTTTTGCACTGGAAGCCTGTTACCAGCAGTGTTCTACAGGGATTGGTACTGTGTCCACTTTTGCTTGTCATTTATATAAATGATTTGGATGAGAATATAGAAGGCATGGCTCGTAAGTTTGTGGGTGACACCAAAATTGGTGGTATAGAGGACAGTGAACAAGGTTATCTAAGATTCCAAAATGACCTTGATTAAGCACGATTGCTCAGTGGTTAGCACTGCTTCACAGTGCCAGAGGCCCAGGTCCGATTCCAACTTCAGGCAACTGTCTGTGTGGATTTTACACATTCTCCCCGTGTCTGTGTGGGTTTCCTCCGGGTGCTCCAGATTCCTCCTTCAATCCAAAGATTTATAGGTTATGTGAATTGGCCATGCGCAATTGCTCATTGTGTTCAAGGGTGTGTAGATTAGGTTCCCCAGTTATAGGAAGGATATTATTAAGCTGGAGAGAGTTCAGTAAAGAGGTACCAGGGTGTTGCCCAGAATGAAGGGTTTGAGTTGTAAGGATAGGCTGGATGGCTGGGACTTTTTGTTTTAACTGGAGCAAAGGAGGTTGTGGTGTGACCTTTATAGAGATTAATAAAATCATGAGGGGTATAGGTAAGGTGAATAGCTGGTGTCTTTTCCTTAGGGTGGGCGATTTCAAGACGAGGGAGCATATTTTTAAGGTGAGAGAGGAAAGATTTTAAAACGACATGGGGGTAGCTATTATACACAGAATAATTCATGTGTGGAGTCAACTTCGAGAGAAAGTGATGGATGCGGTTGAAGTTACAAGGTTTATAAGACATATAGAGAAGTACATGACTAAGAAATGTATGGAGAAATATTGGCCAAGTGCAGACAGGTGGGACTAGTTTAGTTTGGGATCATGGTTGACATGGACTAGTTGGACCGAGGGATCTTTCCATGCTGTATGACTGTACGACTAAAATGTTAACATTGTTATCAAAAGTCTCTAAGAATACAAAAGGAAATATAATAGTAAAAGTAAAATGTTGGCCTTTTAGAGGACAAAAGTGATAAGGTAATAATGGGATACTCAGAAATAAATCAATATTTTGTCTCTGCTTTCACAGTGGAAGATAATTTCTAAATTGCAGTTACTACAGAAGAATATGGTGAAATTACTACAACTAGGGAGAAGGTATTAAGTAAACTGATGGGATATAGGCAGATAGCTCCCTGGGACCCAGTGGCTTGCACCCTATGGTTCTGTATGTAGGTTTGCTCGATGAGATGGAAGGTTCATTAGTGAGTTTTGAGAAGATTTTTAGCTCAGGTTGAAGTTCTGGATGTAGGTTTGCTTGCTGAGCTAGAAGGTTCATTTCCAGATGTTTCCTACTGGGTAACATCTTCAGTGTGGCCTCTGGATGAAGTGCTGCTGGTGTTTCCTGCTTTCTGTTTATATGTCGGGGTTTCCTTGGATTGATTCCCACCTCCTGAGAAAAAGAACAGGAAATGATGTCACCACAGGAAATGATGTCACCACATAGTGATATCACCAACCCAAGGAAATCCCAACATATAAATAGAAAACAGGAAATACCAGCAGTGCTTCGTCCGGACGCTCACTGAAGATGTTACCTGGTATGTTGACGCAATGTATGAAAATGAACCTTCCGGCTCAGTGAGCAAACCTACATCCGGAACGTTCATTTTCAGACGTTTCATCACCATACTAGGTAACCTCTTCAGTGAGCCTCCGGATGAAGTACTGGCGGTGTAGCCCATTTTCTATTTCTATTTGTGTTTCTTTAGGTTGGTGACATCATTCCCTGTGACAATGTCATTTCCTGTTCTTTTTCTCAGAGGGTGGTAAATGGGATCCAAGTCACTATGTTTGTTGATAGTGTTTTGGTTGGAATGCCATGCTTCTTGGAATTCTGTCTTTGTTCGGCTTGTCCTAGGATGGGTGTGTTGTCCCAGTCGAAGTGGTGTTCTTCCTCATCTGTATGAGAGTTGTTGATATCTTTTTGTGGCAAGTTGATGTTCATGTATCCTGGTGGCTAGTTTTCTGCTGTCTGTCCACTGTCGTATTTGTTACAGTTTGCAAAGTTTTTTGTAAATAACATTAGTTTTGCTCGTTGTATGCATAGGGAATTTCAGGGTCATTATCTGCTGTTTTAGTGTGTTGGTGCGTTTGTGGGCTACCATGATGCTAAGGGGTCTGAGTAGTCTGGCAATCATTTCCAAGATGTCTTTGATGTAGGGGAGAGTGGCTAGGGCTTCGGACGTGCTTTGTCTGCTTGTTTGGGATTGTTGCTGAGAAATTGGCAGACTGCGTTCATTGGGTCCCCATTCTTTTTGAATACACTGTATAGGTGATTTTCCTGTGCTCTGCGTAGTTCCTCTGTGCTGCAGTGTGTGGTGGCACGTTGAAGGTGCACCCTTTGCTATTAAAGGAGATGGCAGCGTAGATAGTGGAGGCATTAGTTATCATATTCATAAACTCTTTTGATTCTAGAAAGATACCAGTGGATTAGAAATATGCTAATGTCACACCTTTATTCAAAAAAGGCGGCAGAAAAAAATTGGGAAACTATCAACTTGTTACTTTGCCGTAGTGGGGAAGTTGCTTCATCAATCATAAAAGAGGAGATAACTGAACACTTGGAAAAACAAAGCTCAATTCACCAGTGTCAGCACAGTTTCATGAAGGGCATGTCATGTTTGACAAACTTGCTGGAGTTCTTTGAGGATGTAACCAGTAAGGTGGATAATTGAGATCCACTGGATGTAGTATATCTAGATTTCCAGAGGCATTTGACAGGATGCTACATAAAAGACTGATCCAGAAGGTTAGATCCCAAGGAGTTAAGGCTAGAGTACTGGCTTCGATGGAGGATTGGCTGATTGACAGAAAGCAGAGGGTAGTGATAAATGGGGTCCTTCTCTGGATGGTGAGCTATAACCCGTGGGGTGCCGCAGGGTTTGGATCTTGGACGTCAACTGTTTGTAATCAATATAAATGATCTGCAAACAGGGACAGAGTTTAACATAACTGAATTTGTGAATGATACCAAAATAGTTGGGAAAGCAGGCTGTGATGAGGAGATAGAGTTTGCAGATGGATATTGATAGCCATGACGAATGGACCAGAACCTGGAAGATGGAGTTTAATCTGGATGAATGTGAGATTGTCCATGTTGGCTGGGAAAATAAGAGCTAATTGTTGGTTAAAAGGGAAGCAGATTCAAAGTGCATCAGTGCAGAGGGTTCTGGACATTTTTGTACATAAATTGAAGAAAGCGGGTATGCAGGTGAAGCATATAATAAGAAAGGCAAATAGAATTCTGGCATTTATTACAAAAGAGCTGAATTATAAAAGTAAAGAAATATTGTTACGATTATGTAACTATATATGGTATACAATTATACTGGTGGGACTGCACCTGGAATGTTGTATCCAGTTTGGCTCTCTTTACCTAAGGATGTAGCGGCACTGGAGACAGTTCAGAGGAGGTTCACCAGATTTATTCCCGGGATGAAAGGACTGACTTACAAAGAGCGGTTGGATAGCTTTGGCTCGTACTGTTCTGGAGTTCAGAAGAATGAGGGGGAATCTGACTGAGATATATAAAATGTTAAACAAGATTAATATGGTGGACTTTGAGACTGTCCCACAAGGGGAGCATTTGTTCAAACAAGCGGTCATGCATCTAGAGTGAGAGGAATAGGTTAAAAACTCAGATGAGGAGAAACTACTCTCAGGTTTGTGAATCTGAGGAACTCGCTGCCCCAAAGTGCAGTGGAGGCAAAATCAATCAACAGATTCAAGAATGAAATAGATATGTTTCTGATGAAAAGCAGGATAATGGACTGTGGGGATCAGGCAAGTAAGCCAAGTTGAGACTAGGATACAATCAGCCATTATCATGTTAAATGGTGGAGCAGTTTCAAACGGCTGAAAGTCCTACTCCTGTTCTTAATTCCTACTTTCGTATGTTGATGTTCGGAGCAACTTGCTTCTTCTGTTAGGCATCTACTGAACATTGAGGCAATTTTATCTTCAGGCAGTGGACAGTTGCCAATTAAGGGAATTTATAGCTTATTAATGCCAGAACTCCCTGCATTATCTTGTGATATGCACTGGATTTTGAGAATACTTGACCTGAAAGTACGTTAACTTCAACTTACTGCTTGCTCCACAGGACCTCTACATTGGATACAGTACAGGCTGCATGGGTGCAAACACATCTACGTACAACCCACATCTATGGAAATTGGCATCTGACATGTGCCAACCTTTAAAAACTGTCATGGCACACCTCTGATCCACTTAGATGACACTTCTGCATTTTAATACTGCACTGGTAACTGTCATTGTAGTGCTGCAGGACACACATCCAGCTCATAGACTGGACCAGAATGCATGTCTGGCTTGTTTGCTTGGCAGCATAATGTACTCTCATTATCTTGATGCTGTTAGGAACCTTGCTTGCCTCCTGAGCCAGAGTTACTCTGCTCACAGTACTGATATTTTGTCTTGCCATTTAATGCAAACACAAGGCCAGAAAGCTTGTCGTTGTTTTCAGCAATCCTCATTCAAATCAAGGGAGATAACTTTCATTAGGTGATCCCGGAACAGGATTTCTGGCAGCCTCCAATACCAGATTAGGTGCTTGAGCACAATCAGTCAGCTGCTCGGGGCAGTCCAAGTCAGGATGCTTGCCACATAAAGGGTGGAAAATTGAATGCTGGAGAGCCAACCACGTCTCTTGTGACTCTTTCTGCTATTGAGAGCTGTTTTCCTCCTGAAATGGGAGAGGGCAGGTATCACAGTGATAAAATGGAGTATTACAGCTGTTCCTGTTCGTTCAGGTTGGAAGGTGTGCATAAGCAAGTGCAAATGGTAGAGCATGAACCTTGAAGGGAGGTGGATGCAGCCGTAGGAGAAGACCCAAGTGTGAGCTAGGGATAGAATGAATTTGAGGTGCAGAGAGAAGAGTGTGGTCGTTATGTGGTGGAGTGAAGCTTCCTATATTGCTAGGCATTCCTGTGGATGGCTGAGACGTAAGTGATTGGGTAGCAACCTTGAACCAGGCTGGTGTTGTGGTCTCCTTTGTTGGTACTGAGGGAAGGAGACATCGTACTCATCCTCCAAGTGAAATTTCCTTTGTCTGAAATGTCTGGAGCAAGTGTCAGGAACTGCAAGGTGAGCTCCAAACTGACTATTCTTGTCCAGATGCTCAGTGGCTCTTTGAAGATGGCACTGATGTTAACAGTGTTGGTCACCATAGCATATCCTGGTAATAGCCAGTTGTACTTCCCGGCCATTTGGCCAAGCTAATCAAGATCTGGGAATAGGGCATGGTAAAATGGGACTACAATTAGATGAGGGGGATGCCATTGGGTAGGAAAGCTAGTTAATAATGCAAATTTGTTTTGTAGTGAGAAGCTCTCCAAACACTGATGTCGCTGCCATTTAGTTGAATGAAAACACAATGTTCCACCTGTAGTTCCGAGGCTGAATAGTGTTATGGGCAGACGTAGAGATTATTATTGTGTTTTTTTTGTTTAGAAAACAAAATGTTGATTTAATGTTAACACTCAACTCTAATGTGTCTATTGGGTTGTGCAATACAAATCATGGATGTCAGTAACTGGTATATTAATCAGGTAAATTACCTATTTTGATTTGCTTATCTTTTTGCGTCAAGGTGCTAGCTGCCTGCAACATGTCATGACACTTTATGGGTCTATGAATTTATGTAAAGCAGAGCATGTCACTGTAATTTCAGACACTACTGTAGTAAAATTGATGGATTTTTTTTGCTGCTTTTCAAAACTTATCCTTGGTTGCCTTGTTGAGGCAGCTGTTATGCACTGGACTACCTTTTGTCTGTTAGAAGAAATCCAGCCAGTTTTTAAGCCCTTGAGATATTGGTGGCATGCATGATTGGTATAACTGTTGCTATGGTTTATTAATTTTAAGACTTTATATTTGAAGTCACAGATTAGATGTATATTTGTGGATTGTAATCATTGCCTGTTAATGAAATTAAACAGATTAGCAATCGGGGTTCATATGTTATGTGTACTTTCACTGTGCATTTTTGAATACAGCCCAATGATAGAGATGCAAGGCTGTTACAAGTTGCTACACACTTAAGGAAGTAAATAAATTGTTTATCTACAGTAAATAAGGCTTTTGTAGATGACATTGCAATTGTGTACTGCAGGTTTTATCAGAAAGGTTCTGATATTGCTCACCTGGATGTGTAAAAATTATCTTTACAGCTACTAAGAACTCTCCTGTCTTAAAATTATCTGGTTGTTTTCTTTATTCATTTCTGGGACTTCGGCATTGCTGGCTGGCCAGCATTGATAGCCCATCCCTATTTGCCCTTGAGAAGGTGATGGTGAGCTGCCTTCTTGAATCGCTACAATCCATTTGCTGTTGGTTGACCCACTGTGCTGTAGGGAATTCTAGGACTTTGACCCAACGACTGAAGGGACGGCGGTATATGTCCAAGTCAGGGTGGTGAGTGGCTTGGAGGGGAAGTTGCAAGTGGTGGTGTTTCCAAGTACCTGCTGCCCTTGTCTTCCTAGTTGGAAGTGGTCGTGGGTTTGGAAGATGCTGTCCAAGGATCTTTGGTGAATGTCTACAGTGCATCCTGTAGATAGTACGAACTGTTCCTACTGAGCACTGATGGTGGAGGGAATGTTTGCAAATGTGGTGCCAATCCAGCAGGTTGCTTTGTCCTGGATGATGTCAAGCTTCTTGAGTGTTGTTGGAGCTGCACCCATCCTGGCAGGTGTGGAGTATTCCATCAGACTCCTGACTTGTGCCTTGTAGATGGTGGATAGACTTTGGAGTGTCAGAAGGTGAGTTAGTTGCTGCAGTATCACTCATTTCTGACCTGCTCTTGTAGCTGCTTCGTTTATGTGGTGAGTCCCGTTGAGTTTATGGTCAACGGTAGCCCCAAGAATGTTGATAGTGGGGGATTCAGTGATCGTAATACTATTGAATGTCAAGGAATGGTGGTTAGAGTGTCTTATTAGTGATGGTCATTGTCTGGTATTTGTGAGGCATGAATGTTACTTGCCCCTTGTTGGCCAAGCCTGGATATTGTGCAGATCTTATTGCATTTGAGCACGGAATGCTTCAGTATCTGAGGAGTCGCAAATTGAACACTGTGCAATCATCGGTGAACATCCCCACTTCTGGCCTTATGACAGAGAAGGTCATTAATGAAGCAGCTGAAGATTGTTGGGCCTAGGACCCTACCCTGAGGGACTCCTGCTGAGATGACTGACCCTCCACAAACACAAACCATTTTTCTTTGTGCCAGGTATGACTCTAACCAGTAGGGTATTTTTCCCCTGATTCCCATTGATTTCAGTTTTGCCAGGGCTCCTTGATGCCATACTAGGTCAAATGCGGCCTTGATGTCAATGCCTGTCGCTCTCCCCTCACTTCTGGAATTCAGCTCTTTTGTCTATGTTTGAACCAAGGCTATAATGAGATCAGGAGCAAAACCCAAACTGGACATCACTGAGCAGGTTGTTGCTCAGCAGGTTCTGCTTGATAACACTGTTGATGACCCCTTCCATTACTTTACTAATGATGGAGAGGAGACTGATTGATTGATTGAATAGAAATTGATCAGTTGCATTTGTCCTGAACATAAAAAGCAGGACATATCTGGGCAGTTTTTCTCTTGTCGGGTAGATGCCAGTTTTGTAACTGTACTAGAAGCGTTTGGCTAGAGGAGTAGCAAGTTCTAGAGCATAAGTCTTCAATATTATTGTCAGAATGTTATCAGGGCCCATTGCTTTTTGCAGTATCTGTGCCTCCTGCCGTCTCTTGATATCACGTGGAATGAATCAAATTGGCTGGAGACTGGTATCTGTGATGCTGAGCACCGTTGGAGGAGCCCGTGATGTATCATCCACTTGGCCCTTCTGACTGAAGATAGTTGCGAGTGTATCAGCCTTATCTTTTACTCTGATGTGCTGAGCTCCTCCATCATTGAGGATGGGGATATTTGTGGAGCCACCTCCTCCGGTGAGTTGTTTAATTGTCCTTCACCATTCATGACTGGATATGGAAGGACTGCAGAGCTTAGATCTGATCTGTTGGTTGTGGGATCGCTTAGCTCTGTCTATCACTTGCTGTTTGTGCTGTTTGGCATGCAAGTAGCCCTGTTTGGTAGTTTCACCAGGTTGACACCTCATTTTTCAGTATGCCTGATGCTGCTCCTGGCATGCCCTCCTACACCCTGCATTGAACCAGGGTTGATCCCCTGGCTTGATGTTAATGGTTGAGTGGAGGATATGCCAGCCATGAGGTTGCAGCTTGTGCTGGAGTAGAGTTCTACTGCTGTTGAGGGCCCACAGTGCCTCATGGATGCCCAATCTTGAATTGCAAGGTTGGTTCAAAGTCAGTTCTATTTAGCACAGTCGAAGTGCCACAGAACACGATGGAGGTTGTTCTCAATGTGAAGGCGGGCCTTCATCTCCACTAGGGCAGTGCGGTGGTCACTTTTACCTATACTGTCATGAACAGATGCTTCTGCAGCCAGCAGATTAGTAAGGATGAGGTAAAGTATGATTTTTATCCTCTTGGTTCCTTCACCTGCTGCAGACCCAGTTTAGCAATTACATCCTTTAGGACCTGACGAGCTCAACCAGTAGTGCTGCTGCCAAGTCACTTTTGCTGGTGGACGTTGAAATCCCCTACCCAGAGTACATTTTGTGCCCTTGCCACCCTCAGTGCTTTCTCCAAGTGTTGCTCAACATGGAGGAGTACTGATATTCATCAGTCGAAGGAGGATGCTAAGTGGTAACCAGTAAGAGGTTTCCTTGCCCCTGTTTAACCTGAAGCCATGAGACTTCATGGGGTTCAGAGTCAATGTCTAGCACTCCCAGGGAAACTCTCTCCTGACTATATGCCACTATTCCACCATCTTTACTGGATCTGTCTTGTCGGTGGGACAGGACATATCCAGGGATGGAAATGGTGGTGTCTGGGTTGTTTTCTGTAAGGTATGATTCTGTAAGAATGACCGACTTACATCAGGCTATTGCTTGACTTGTCTGAGACAGCTGTCCCAATGTACTAGCTATTTAATTA
Source organism: Hemiscyllium ocellatum (assembly GCF_020745735.1). Lineage (NCBI taxonomy): Eukaryota > Metazoa > Chordata > Chondrichthyes > Orectolobiformes > Hemiscylliidae > Hemiscyllium > Hemiscyllium ocellatum. The sequence goes on from NC_083405.1 coordinate 106,327,910, forward strand.
AATGATGGCTTCATTCATAGATTATTCTCTTCACATTCAGGGACTTTGCAACATATCAAGGTACCATGATAAGAACTCATAAGACTGATTATTTAAGACCTGATTCCACTTGAACACACAATATACGATCTGTTATCCAAAACCTGAAAACTTTTCTGCGAAGCTTGCAGCTGCATGGGTGTTGTCATTATGCAGCACATAACGAAAAGTCCAGAAAGAAATAAGCTAAAGTAGCAGGTGGAGTGAAAATTCAAGAAACTGATTCAGTTTCTTTTACAGCAAAGCAGTTGTACAGTGAAGGAAATGAGAACTTTGGGGCACCTATAAAAGCAATACAAGCATTGGCTCTAAGATAGAAGAGGATCTAATGGAATTTCTGCCTTGTATAGATGGTGTGTATCTGCATAGGAAAAGGAGTAGGCCATTCAGTACATTTAATTTGCTTCAAAATTCAGTTAAATAATAGCTGATCTTGTAAATCCAAGACACTTAAAATAACAAAGAACAGTGCAGGACATGGACAAGCCCTTTGGCCCACCAAGACTGGGCTGACACACAATGCCTTTTCCTCCACGCTGTCTAAAACCCTCAATTCCTTGCCTATTCAGATATTTGTCAAGATGTCTCTTAAATCCAATTGTTATATTGCCTTCATGGCTCCACTGGCAGTGCATTCCAGGCACATCGCACTCCTGTTGTTTTTTTAAAAAAAACTGCCTCTCACATCTCCTTTTATACTTAAATCCTTTTACCTTAAACCCATGTCTCCTAGCAATTGATTTATCTACTATGGGAAAAAGACTCTGACCATCCATTCTATTCATGCCTGTCATAATTTTGTCAATTTCTATAAGGTCACCTCTTAGCTTCCAATGTTAAAGTAAAAACAAGCCACATTTGTCCAATCTCTCCTCTTAGTTAATACTCTTCAAGCTAGTCAGCATCCACATGAGTTGAGAGTGTGGTGCTGGGAATACACAACAGGTCAGGCAGCATCCGAGGAGCAGGAGAATCGATATTTTGGGCAAAAGCCCCTCATCAGGAATGAGGCTGTGAGCCGAGGGAGTAGTGAGATAATACATCAGTGAACATTTCTGAACCCTCTCCAAAGTCTTCACATCATTCTGATAGTGTGTATACCAGAACCGTACACAATATTCCAAATGTGGCCTAACTAAAGTTCTGCACAGCTGCGACATGACTTGCCAATTTTCATACTCATTTGTATAAACTTTTTGTAGTGATTAGAACGAGGTCAGTAAAGTAGACTTCATTGCGTATGAGTTCCCTGACTGAACGAGGTTAATAGGCCCAATCAAGAGTCCTGGCTGACAGATGTAAACAGGAGTGTCAGAGGTTCTGTTTGCTTTCGGAGCAGGCTATGAGCTGGCTGGGTCAGTATCATGTGCATGTGTAAATAAAGAGTGATTTGGTGATGGATACTAGCCTTCGTGGAGTTATTTCAGTGATGACAAGAGAAAAACACCCCCCTGAAGAGATTTGCTTGCCACAGTTGTCTTTGAGTTGTGGTCAGCATTTCTGCCATCATGCCAGTATTTGGGAAGCTTCATCAGTTCTTTATTGCCTTGAAGATTGACCCTAGTATGTGGAAAGCATGTGTTATTTTTTCTGAGCAAATGACATTGCTTTTCATCTGCCCCAACGACTAATTTTCCTGACAGCTTGTAGATTCCCAACATTTTTGTGTATTAGAAGGCTGACGTTCCCTGAGGCAAAAGTTGACAGATTTAGCTAAGGAATATTTACCACCCCTAGCATCCTGTAATTCTGAGATGCCTTTGGTTTTACTCAACACTTCACGAACCAGGGGATTATGTATTTGGATTTTTGATGAGGTTAAGACAACTGGCAGAGACATGTGGTTGTTGTTTAACCCTAAATGAGATGCTTAGAAACCATTTGGTTTAATCACGTGACCATGCAAAAGCACCTACTAATTGAATTCTGGATCAGTGGTCCTGAAAGAGCACAGCAGTTCAGGCAGCATCCAATGAGCATTGAAGCCCAACTGGACTTCAAACAGGCACTACAACTGGCTGTCATTAGCTCTGCCTGTCTGTATCTGAAACAAAGTTGGAGGAACCAGATCTGGTGTGAAAATGCCCTAGGAGATGCTACAAAAAAAAGAACATGCCTATGTCCAAGGACTTAGAGGTAGGGATGTAGAGATTGGAGCAAAGCTAGCCGGGGACTCATAGAATATGAGTTCCATGATTGGGGCTGTTAACCTGGTTCAATAAAGGAACTGTGGCTGACTGATTAAAAACAGGGCTGTCAGATGTCTTTTTTACTCTCAAAGCTGGCTCTGAGGAAGCCAGACCAGTTCCAAGAACTGTGCATATGTAAGCAAAGAGTGATTTGGTGATGGGATACTAGCTTTCATGGAGTTACTTCAGCTTCTTGATCAATTTATCCACTCGTGTAACCATTTTCAGAACCCGTACATCTAAATCCCTCTGTTGATCCTACTCCCACCTGCATAAAATCTTCCAAAATGCATCACCTCGCTCTTTCCTGCACTACCTCCATATTCCTTAATGTCATTAATGTTGAAAACACAGAGCCTCAACCACCAAAGTGGGCAGTGAAATCCAGACCAGCCACCCTCTGAGTTAAAAAAAATTCCGCTTGTTCCCTCTAATCCTCCTATCAATCACCTTAAATGACCTGTCCGTAAAGTGAAATATTGTCTCTCTATCCATGCCTTTCATTATTTTGTAAATGTCAATGAGATCACCATTCAACCTCCTCTGTTGTAAAGAAAACAACTAAGCCCATCCAGTGTTTCCTCATGCATGCTACTTTCTCAATTCCATTCCCCCCAAAACCAATATCAAGAGAGTGATAAAAATGTGTCTGTAGTTCTTATGTGGTGACAAGAGCTGTACTCAAAACTCCAAATCTGGCCTAGGTAATGTTTTGTACAGTCCTGGCATTACATCCCCATTTTTATATTCAATAACTCACCCAATAAACAAAAGCATCCTTCATTATTCCCTTATCTACCTCTCCTGCTACCTTCATGAACCTGCAGATGTACGCTCTCTCTTCTTCTAACCCTCTCAGCATCCTCCTTGCTTTGTTTGTCCTCCCCAAATGCATAACCTTGCACCTCTGAGTTAAATTCTATCTGTTACTCTTTCACCCATTGACAGTTATAGAGTCATAGAAATGTACAGCATGGAAACAGACCCTTTGGTCCATACCGACCAGATATCCCAACACAATCTAGTCCCACCTGCCAGAACCCGGCCCATATCCCTCCAAACCCTTCGATTGATATACCCATCCAGATGCCTTTTAAATGTTGTAATTGTACCAGCTTCCACCACTTCCTCTGGCAGCTCATTCCATACACATACCACCTTCTGTGTGAAAAAGTTGCCCCTTAGGTCTCCTTTATATCTTTCCCCTCTCACCCTAAACCTATGCCCTCTAGTTCTGGACTCCCCCACCTCAGGGAAAAGACTTTGTCTATTTATCCTATTCATGCCCCTCATGATTTTATAAACCACTATAAGGTCTGGTCTCCTTCCTATCGGAAAGATGTTGTGAAACTTGAAAGGGTTCAGAAAAGATTCTCAGATGTCTTAATAAAATTCATGTCGATAACATCTACTTCATACCCCTAATCTATTCTCCTTGTTATTAACTCAAACTTTTTTTTTTATTCACAGAATGTTGGTGTCACTGACTGCACCATTATTTATTACCATTCCCTAAATACCTTTGACAAGGTGGTGGTGAATTGTCTTTTTGAACTGCTGCAGGCCGCTCATTGTAGGTAAAACCACCAAACCATTAAGGAGGGAGTTTCTGAATTTCGATCCAGTGACACTGAGGAATGGCAATGTATTTTCAAGCCTGGATTGTAAGTGATTTGGAGGGATTTTAGATGTGGTGGTGTTCCCATTTATCTACTGTCCTTTTCCCACTGAATGGCGGTGGTCAAAGTGTTTGCAAAGTGCTGTCTGAGGAGAGTTGGTGAATTTCTGCAATGGAACTTGCAGATAACACTGTTGCTACAGAGAGTCAGTAGTGGAGTGAGTGAATGTTTGTGGATATGGTGTCAATCAAGTCGGCTACTTTGTCCAGAATGGTGTCAAGCTGCTTGAGTGTTGTTGGAGCTGGACTTATCAGGCAAGTGGTGAGTATTCCAACACACTCTGGCGTGTGCCTTGAAGATAGTGGATAGGCTTTGGAGGGTCAGAAGACATGTCACATGCTGCAGGATATCGAACCTCAGGTCCGCTCTTGTAGCTACAGTCTGTTTCTGATCAATGTTGTCCCCAGGATCTCGGTAGTCCAAGAGATTCTGTTATGGTGGTGCGATTGATTGTCAAGGGTTAATAGTTACATTTCTCTGTTGTTATCAGTGGTCATTGCCTGACACTTGTGTGGCATGAATGTTACTTGCCATTTGGCAGACCAGACCTGAATGTTGTTCACATCTTGTATTTGGACAAGAACTGCTTCAATATCTGAAGGGTTGCAAATAGTGTTGAACATGATGCAGCCATCCGTGAACATCCCCCCTCCTGGCCATATGTGGAGGGAAAGTCATTGATGATGCGGTTGAAGGTGGCTAGGCCGAGGACACAACCCTAAGGAACTCCTGCCAAAGATGTCCTGGAGCTGAGATGACTGAAGTCTCAGCTACCATAAGCATCTTCCTTTGTGCCAGATATAGCTTGGAGCAGTTTGTCTTGGAGTGTGGCAAGTTCTGGAGCACGTTTTCAGTACTATGTAGGAATGTTGTCAGGGCCCATAGACTTTGCAGTATCAGTGCCTCGCTGTTTCTTGAAATCATGTGGAGTGAATCAAATTGGCTGAAGATTGGCACTGTAAGGAGGTTGAGCTGGATCATCCACTCGCCACTTGCAGCTAAAGGCTGTCATGATTGGATTAGCCTGATTCTTTGCTCTCTTATACTGTGCTCTCTCATCATGTGAGAGATGTTTGTGGAGCCGCTTCCTTCAAGGAGTTGCTTAATTGTTCACCACTATTCACGATTAGCTGTGGCTGGACTGTAAGCTGAGATTTGATCTGTTGATTGTGAAATTGCTTTACCCTATCACTTGCGGCTACAGATTGTTCTGCTATAGTGCCCAGTTTGTTAACGTGAATTTGCTGTAATGTGATTGGCAAATTGGGGACACTTTCTGAAGTGCAAACTTTTAAAACCTGTGTTGGCTGTAATGCAATTACCTTGCCAACACTTTAAGCGTTGTTTCTAAAATCCGTTTTTTCTCTAATGTGGGGTTGCACAACAGTGCAACCATTGTGTTATAGAAGAACCACCCGTATGCTGTTTAAAATGCAAGTAGTCGTGTTTTGTAGCTTCACACAATTGATTTAAAGTTGTTAGGTATGCCTGCTGCTGTTCCTAGTACATCCTCCTGCATTCTTCATTGAACCAGGGTTAACCCCTGGGTTTATTGGAAATGGTAGACTAGGGTATATGCCAGGTCATGAGGTTGCGCTAAAGTGTAATTTGGCTGCTGCTGATGGCCCACTGTGCCTCGTAGTTGCCTGGTCTTGATATGTTTGAAGTTTATTTAGCACAGTGATAGTTCTACACATCACAATAGAGACATTTTCAAAGTGAAGATGGGTCTTTGTCTCCACAATGACTTTAATGATGGTGACTTTAATCTATCCATGATATTATCAGTAAGTTTATTGCAGAGGATTGATGTTGATGATGTCAAGTACGTTTGTCTCTTCATTAGATCCCTCAGCATCTATTGCAGGGCTCTAGTGACTATATCCTTTAGAACTTGACCAAGTTGTTCAATAGTGGTGCTGCCAAGTCACTCTTGACGGTGTACATTCTTCCTTCCCACTCTCAAGGCTTTCTCCATGTGTAGCATTGGGAGGAAGGAAGAAAAGAGATAGAAAGGACTTGATAATCAGCTTACCAATGATTGTCCTCAACTCCCTCCCAACTGTATGTCACTTCGCTGCTATCTCTGCTGGTTGTGTCCAGGACATACCCAGGAATGTTGTTTGAAATGTACCTTAGATATGATTCCGTGAGCATGACTGCATCAGGCTCTAGCTTGAATAGTCTTGAGACAGCTGTCTTGGTTTGGCACTTGCACCCAAATGTTAGATGAATTTTACAGATTCAATAGGACTGTGTTTGCTGTTGGTCTTTCCAATACCAGCTGATCCATCCAGTTTTGTTCCATTTTCCTTCCTAGCTGTTGATACAACTAAATGGCTTGATAAGTCATTTCAGAAATGGCCTGGTTGGTCTGGTGTCATGTGTAGTCCAGACCAGGTAGGGTGGCACTTTCTTTTTCTACCTGACATCCTTAAACCCAATGATTTCTTGTGACAATTGACACTGGTTTCACAGTCATTGCTAGATATTTAATTTCAAATTATTATTGAATTCAAATTCCAGCTTCTGTCTCCAATGCATTACCTGTTTTTCTGCTTTACTAGTCTAGCAACAATACTACAAGTTCGTTACCTTTCCTAAATTCAGCAAGATAAGGCCTCCCCTTTACATCATGGTTTGTCCTATTTCTCAGTACTGATTGTAGTCGTTTGCCCCCCAGTAAGTTCAGACTGACTGGGCTATTACTATTTAGTCTATCCCTTGCCAACCTTTTGAATAATTCCACATATTTGCAGGCCTCCGGTACCTTGTCTGTATGTAGTGAAGATTAGGAAATAGTCCTCAGAAATTTTGCTATTTCCTTGTTCACTTTAGGAACCCAGGATGCAATTAATCTGGCTTGGCTATTTATCCCACCATCAAGAAGTTTGATCAGTCCAGTATTTCAACTCTCAACAGTGCTTATTTTATCTAATATTTCACACTCTTCTTTAACTGAAATATCTGTATCATCCCTGTCCTTATGTAGACAGAGGTAAACCACTGATTTAAAAACCCTGCTGATCTTCTGCATCCATGCACAAATTTTATTCTCCTGTTTTTTTTAGCCACTCTGAAAAGCCTGATCTTTTCCTTAGTCATTGTCTTGTTCCTAATGTACTGAAAAAACATCTTTGGATTTTCTTTCATTTTCACAGCCCACCTTTCTAACATCCTTTCTTTGCGTTCCTGATTCTATTTTACTTCTCCCATGTACATTCTATACTTCAAGCTTCCTAAAGTATTAAATAAGCTTTCTATTTCTGTATTATCTTGCATTAGGATAACAGGTTGCTCTAGATTTGGCAGTACGACTCTTTGTGGAGGCATGTTGACATTATGGCCATAGAGCCCAGCTGACTGGGCATTCACAATATCCCTGACAGTTGATTTTACTGCCTGCCCACATTCCTTTGCTTTGTGTGTCTCTGTCAGATGATCTCACCGCCTGACTGCATTCACTTGCCATGTGCACATCTATCATGATTTCCACATTATGAAGTCGCGGGGCTAGAGAAAAGTGGATGCTTTTAACAGGCGTTGCCAGCTCGTTTCAACTTGGTCTCGATGGAATATCATTGCAGAGTAAAGTAAGTTTTGCAGTGGCAAAGCAAACAAATGAAAAAGAACTGTATTAGGAACTATTTGTGAAGCCTCTATATCACACTACTAGTAACATAGGCTGTTATTTGTTCCATCATATTCGTACAGACTTTGCAAAAGCAGTTTAGCTAGTTCTCCTTCTTTTTCTATTCTGTATAGAGCTTTTTTTAATTCATCTCCTGATCTAATAAGTCATTGTAGGACCAAGAAAAATTACGGGGAACACTGCTGTGACCCACATTCAATATTTGAACAATGGAAGTTGATCGGGCCTCAAAAACAAAGTGACCGCAGAGGTGACATCCTGTGCCTTCCCAGTTGAAAATGACCAGCAACTTTCTGAATGTTAGAATCTAGAGCCTTACCTGCTGTGTGACCAGCAGCAAAGTATGTCACAAACAACATGAAGCAATATCAATGAATAATGAAATTGCACTATCTGAAAAGAAATCAAAAAGGGACAACTTCCATGTGCAATGGGAAAATTAATTTCTGTTCACAACTGTAATAGGTAGGAGTTTATGACATATCACTAAAGTGTTTTGATGAGTAAAAGGGGAATTTGGAATGACATCACGTGATGATGCACAGTAAATTCAGGAATAATTTTCCCTTCTACAGTGTACTTGAAACAAAAAGTTGAGCTGAAAACCATTTTGAAAGATTTTTTCTAAACTAGCAACAAAACCTAAGGGCTGCACTGAAGCATCATTTCATATTTTATAGTAAAGTAATTAAACAAGCAATGAATGTGTCTGCTGACTCTCTTTAAAAACAAAGAAGAAACAATAATAGCATGTCATTTGATGCTTACAGCAATGAGATAAATGGAATCTTTGTCTGAAGATGTCTTTCAGCAACTGCAGCAGAATCTGAAGGACTGTGAATGCTTCTCACTGCAGTCCAATGAATCCATAGGCATGATTGACACTGTCCAGCTGATTTAGATTACTTACAGTGTGGAAACAGGCCCTTCGGCCCTACAAGTCCACACCGACCCGCCAAAGCGCAACCCACCCATACCCCTACATTTACCCCTTACCTAACACTACGGGCAATTTAGCATGGCCAATTCACCTGACCCGCACATCTTTGGACTGTGGGAGAAAACCGGAGCACCCGAAGGAAACCCACGCAGACACGGGGAGAACGTGCAAACTCCACACAGTCAGTCGCCTGAGTCGGGAATTGAACCCAGGTCTCAGGCGCTGTGAGGCAGCAGTGCTGACCACTGTGCCACCGTGCCGCCCACTAATTTGTTTTTAGGTTTTTAAGGACATAATAACTAGAGAGAATCTTGGCACCCTTTCGCTCCTTAAAGGAGAGAACAAGGCATGAGGATATAGAATCAGAGATGTACAGCATGGGAACAGATCCTTTGTTGCAATTGTCTTTGACCACCAGATATGCTAAATTAATATAGTCCCTTTTGTCAGCATTTGCCCCATATCTCTCGAAACCCTTCCTGTTCATATACACATCCAGATGTCTTTAAATGTTGTAATTGAACCAGCCTCCACCACTTCCACTGGCAGCTCTTTCCATACATATACCACCCTCTGTGTGAAAAAGGTGCCCCTTGGGTCCCTTTTATATCTTTCCTGTCTCACCTTAAACCTATTCTCTTGTTTATCCTGTGGAAAAGACCTTGACTATCCACTCTATCCATGCCTTTCACGATTTTATAAACTTTTTAAGGTCAACACAAAGCTTCTGACACTCTAGGGATAATAGCTCCAACCTATTTAGCCTGTTCCTATAGCTCAAACCCTCCAATGTAGCAACATTCTCCTAAATCTTTTCTGAACTCTTTTAAGTTTCACAACATCCTTCCTATAGCAATGAGATTAAAATTAAAACAGTATTCTAAGAGTGACCGAATCAATGTCCTGTACAGACGCCACATGATCTGTACTACATCATTCAAAAGGTATGTGTTTCAGAGAAACATTCTGGTGAAGAAATTGATTTCCATCAGAACTGATAAAGCTCACATTTCAACCAAACATGGCTGGTGCATTAAAAACATAGAATAGAACAGAACAGTCCCTGCAGCCAATCATGATGCTATTCTAAACTAATCCCGTCTGCCAGCACATGGACCATATCTCCCTCTTTCCAGCCTGTTCATGTGTCTGTCTAAATATCTTTAAAATGTTGCTATCATATCTGCTTCCACCACCTCCCCATGCAATGTGTTCAAGGCTGAGGGATAAATGGGAGGAAGTTGGTGATGGGGTAAGGTAGCTCAGAATACAATAGGTAGATGGAGGTGGGGGGTGATGGTGATAGGTCGGAGTGGAGGGTGGAGCAGATAGGTGAGAAGGAAGATAGACAGGTAGGACAGTTCAAGAGGGCGGTGCCAAGTTGGAGGGTTGGATCTGGGGAAAGGTTGGGGGGGTGGAGATCATAAAACTGGTGAAATTGACATTGATTCTGTGTGGTTGGAGGGTCCCAAGGCGGAAGATGAGTTGTTCTTCCTACAACAGTTGGGTAGCTAGAATTTGGTGGTGGAGGCGAACCAGGACTTGCATTTCCTTTGTGGAGTGGGATGGGGAGTTGAAGTGTTCAGCCACGGGGTGATGGGGTTGTTTGGTGCGTGTATCCCAGACACGTTCTCTGAAACGTTCCATGAGTTGGTGTCCTGCCTCCCCAATGTAGAGGACACCACATCGAGAACAATGGAACAGTTGCTCAACACGATGAGCAACTCAACGCCAGAGTACCCCAGGGGTGTGTACTCAGCCCCCTACCATACTTAGTGTATACCCATGACTGCGTCGCCAAATACCAGACTAATGCCATTTACATGTTCGCTGATGACACCATCATAGTTGGTCGAATCTCAGATGGCATGAAACAGACGGGAGGTGGAAGACCTGGAAAAATGATACACTGAAAACAACCTAGCTCTCAATGCTGGCAAAACCAAGGAACTCGTTATTGACTTTCGATGGAATGTTACTCAAGCCCCCCCCTACACATTAACAGCACCAAGGTGGAAAGAGTGGAGAGTGTCAAGCTCCTGGGAGTGGTCATCAACAACAGGTTTCCTTGGACTCTTCATGTGGATGCACTGGTTACAAAGGCCCAACAATGTCTCTTCTTCCTCAGGCAGCTGAGGAAATTTGGCGTGATGGCAAATACCCTTGCCAACCATTTTTTTAGGTATGCCATCGAGGGCAATCTGTCCAGATGTATTACTACCTGGTATGGTAACTGTACCATTCAAGATCAGAGACGGTACAGAGAGTGATGAACTTGGCCCAGACAACCACCGACTCCCACAGCTACCTGGACTATACCTCATCCCACGCTACCTCCTGCAAAAATACCATCCCGCATTCCCAATTCCTCCACCTCCACCGTATCTGCTCCCAGCAGGACTAGTTCCACCACAAAACACACCAGATGGCCCCCTTCTTTAGAGACCACAAATTTCCTTCCCACGTGGTTAAAGATCCCCTCCAACGCATCTCATCCACATCCTGCCCCTCCGCCCTCAAACCCCACCCCTCCAACCATAACAAGGACAGAACCCCCCCCCCCCCCCGTGTTCACCACCCACTCTACCAACTTTTGCATGAGCCACATCATCCGACGACATTTCTGCCACCTCCAAACGGACCCCACCACCAGGATATTTTTCCCTTCCCATCCATTTCCGTAAGACCGCTCCCTCCGTGACTACCTGGTCAGATCCATGCTACCCCCCCCCCCCCAACAACCCTCCCTCTCTCCCTGGGTTCCTCCCCTGCCACCTCAGAAATTGCAAAATCTGCGCCCACACCACCTCCCTCACCTCCATCCAAGGACCCAAAGTAGCCTTCTACATCCATCAACATTTTACCTGCACATCCACCAATATCATTTATTGTATCTGTTGCTCCTGATGCGGTCTCCTCTACATTGGGAAGACTGGACGCCTCCTACCAGAGCGCTTTAGGGACACCCGCACCAATCAACCCCACCGTCCTGTAGCCCAACATTTCAACTCTCCCTCCCACTCTGTCAAGGACATGTAGGTCCTGGGACTCGTCCAGGCCGCTCCCTCACCACCCGACGCCTGGAGGAAGAAAGTCTCATCTTCTGTCTTGGAACACTTCAACCCAATGGCATCAATGTGGATTTCACCAGTTTCCTCATTTCCCCTTCCCCCACCTCACCCCAGTTCCAGCCTTCCAGCTCAACACCGCCCTCATGATGTCCTACCTGCCTATCTTCCTTCCCGCCTATCTTCCTTCCCGCCTATCCACTCCACCCTCCTCTCTGACCTATCACCTCCATCCCCACCCCTATTCACCTATTGTAATTATGCTACTTTCTTCCCAACCCCATCCCCCTCTCATTTATCTCTCCACTGTGCAGGCATCCTGCCTCTATTCCTGATGAAGGGCTTTTGCCCGAAACGTTGATTTTCCTGCTCCTCGGATGCTGCCTGACCTGCTGTGCTTTTCCAGCACCACTCTAATCTAGACTGTGGTTTCCAGCATCTGCAGTCCTTGTTTTTACCTAATCACAAAGGCCAACCTCCCATCTATAGAATGAATCTACCAGGCCCGCTGTCAAGGAAAGGCTGCCAGCATTCTCAAAGATCCATCCCACCATGGCAATGTTTTTCTACAACCTCTACCATCGGGGAGAAGGTTCAGAAGCCTGAACACATGCACCAGCCGGTTTTGAAATAGTTTCTACCCTATTGTTGTTAGAATACTGAATGGACTCTCAAACTCTTAGCATTCGCCTGTACTTGTGTTTTGGGTTCTGCCACTGTTTACCTACTATATACTTATCCATGCTATTTAACAGTGTGGTCTACCTGTATTGCTCTCGAGACAAAGCTTTTCTCTGTACCTCGATACACGTGACAATAAATTCAATTAATTTCAGTAGTTGGAGGTGCAGGAAAATTTCTCTGGATGTGGAAGGATCCTTTGGGGCCTGGATGGAGGTGAGGGGGAAGGTGCAGGCACAGGTTTTATACCTCTTGCAAGGGAAGGTGCCAAGAGTGTATTGTATGGCATGATGGGGATCGTGGACCTGACGAGGGAGTCGCAGAGGGGATGGTCTCTGCGGAATGCAGGGAGGGAAATATATCTCTGGTGGTGGGGTCTGACTGAAGCTGGCAGAAGTGGCAGAGGATGATGCATTGTAGCTGGAGGTTGGTAGTATGGAAGGTGCAGTCCATTGGGGTTCTGTCCTTGTTGCAGTTGGAGGAGTGGGTTTCAAGGGTGGAGGTATGGGGAGTGAAGGAAATACACTGACAGGCATTGTTGACCACGTGGGAGGGGAAATTGTGGTCCTTTTCCTCCACTGCATGATGACTGTATCGGAGCCATCTCATGCTCCCATGAGGAGGTTGAATTGTTCGTCAACTTCATGAACACCTTCCACCCTGACCTCAAGTTCACCTGGAACATCTTGGACATCTCCCTCCCCTTCCTGGATCTCCATTTCTAGTGACCAACTCAACATGGACATCTACTTCAAACCCACCGACTCCCACAGCTACCTGGACCACATCGAGAACAACAAACACAGGTAAGGTGATTGGAGGTGCAGAAAAGTCTCTGCTGGATGTGGAAGGATCCTTTGGGGTCTTGGATGGAGGTGAGAGGGGAGGTGTGGGCACAGAGTGTACACTTCTTGAGGTGTCAAGGGGAGATGCCGGAAGTGGAGTTGGTGGGGGGAGCATGGACCTAATGAGGGAGTTGCAGAGCCACTGATCTGTGAAATACAGAAATTCTGAAAGATCCATTCCACCCTGGCAATATTTTTCTACAAACTCTACCACCACGCGCACACGTACGTGCACACACACACACACACACACGCACACACACGTGCACACAAACACACACCAATAAAATGCTATCCCTTACTCCCAGGGTGACCAGATAGTCTCCCACATGGTCAAAAATGTCCTCCAGTGTATCTCTTCGACTTCCCACATGTCCGCCCTTGAACCCCACCCCTCCAACCGTAACAAGGACTGAACCCCCCCATGGTTCTCACCTTCCACACCACCAACCTCCAGATACAATGCATCATCCTCCGCCATTTCCGCCAACAACAGTCAGACCACACCACCAGAGATATATTTCCCTCCCCGCTCCTTTCAGTATTTCACAGATATCATTTTCTCTACGACTCCCTCATTAGATCCACGCTCCCCCCATTAACCCCACTTCCGGCACTTTCCTTGCCACTACAAGAAGTGTAAACCTTGCATCCACACCTCTTCTCCCCTCACCTCCTTCCACATCCAGCAGAGATTTTCCTGCACCTTCAAACATCTCACCTGCTGTGTTTGTTGCTCTCGATGTGGTTTCCTTTACATTGAGGAGACAGGATGCCAACTCGTGGAACATTTCAGTAGACACCTCCAGGACACATGCACCAAACAACCCTGAACACATCAACTCCCCCTCCCACTCTGCCAAGGACATGCAAGTCCTTGATCACCTCCACGGCCAAATCCTATCTACCTGATGACTGGAGAAAGAACACCTTATCTTCCATCTTGGGACCCTCCAACCACATTAAATCAATGTTGATTACACCAGTTTCCTGTTCTTCCCTCCCCCCACCTTATCCCAGATCCAACCCTCTAACTCGGAACCCCACTTTCGAACTGACCTACCTGTCCATCTTTCTTCCCATTTATCTAATCCAAGCTATCACCATTACCCCCCACCTTCATCTACCTATGACTTTCCCAGTTACCTTCCCACCGCCTGCCCCCCCTGTCATTTATCTCTCAGCTCCCCCACATTTCTGATGAAGAGTTTATGCTCAGTCGACTCTCCTGCTCCTTGGATGCTGCCTAACTGGCTGTGCTTTCTCAGCGCCAGTCTTTTTGACTCCACCAGTTTTCTTGTCCTGTAAAAACCTTTCAATCAGGTCTCCTACATTTTCATCCAAATTATTTAATGTATATTACAAACAATAGAGGTTCCAGCACTGATCCTTACAGAACACCACTAGTTACTGATCTCTAGTCAGAAGAATGTCTGTCCACAACTACCTGCTCTCTTCTATGACCAGGCCAATATTGTAGCCAACGTAGCATCTCACTGTGGATCCCATGTGACTTAATCTTCTGGATCAGCCCACCATGAGAGAGCTTGTCAAGTGCTTTAGTGAAGTTGATGTAGACAACACCACTGCCCTACCCCCATTGATCACTTCCTCAAAAAAACTCAATCAGATTTGTGAGACAAAACCTCCCCCATATAAAGTCATGCTTTCTATCCCTAATTTTTAAAATCATTCATTCACAGGATGTGGGTGTCACAGGATAGGTCAGCCTTTACTACCCGTCCCTAATGTTCAGAGGGCAGTTGAGAGTCGACCACCTTGCTATGGATCTGGAATCATGTATAGGCCAGCCCAGATAAGGACAACAGTTCCCTTTCCTGAAGGATATTGGCGAATCAGATTTTTCTTTTTGACAATTGACAGTGATTTCATGGTCATCAATTGACTCTGAATTCCACATTTTTTTATTGAATTCAAATTCTACCATCTGCCTGGGCAGGATTTGACCTGGATCCCCAGAACTTTAGCAGGGTCTCTGGATTAATGATCTAGTGATAATACCATCACCTCCCTAGTAAGTCCATTACTTTCCGAATTCGAGTAATTACTTTCCCTTAACATTTTCTCCAATAACTTCTCAACCAGTGCTCACTGGCCATTATATCCTGAGTTATTCCTTTTGCCCAACTTTGGCTATTCTTCACGCTTTTGGAGCCTCACGTGTGGTTAAAGGTAATACAGATATCTCTGTCAAGGCTTCAGCAATCTCCTCCTTGCCTCTCACAGCATTCTTTCATAGATTCTAATCTGGCCCTCAACACCATTACCCCCTTTATAGCGACATGCCTGAGAATATCAACATACCCCTCCCTAATCTTACCATCATTCATGTCCTCCTCTTTAGTGAATGCCAACACAAAGAACTCCATTAAATACCTCACCCAATTCCTCTGGTTCCGCACATAAATTCTCTCCTTTGTTCTCGAGTGAACCAACCTTTTCTCTAGCTATCCTCCTAACACACATATGAAATGCTTTGGGATTCCTAATCCTACTTGTCAAGAACATTTTATTGCCCTTTTAGCCCTCTTAATTCCTTGTTTAAGTTCTTTCCTTGTTTTTACTAAACTGTCTTATCATCCTTAGCATAACTTTCTATCAAATTATGATCACTGTTACCCAAACGCTCCCCTACTGAAACTTCAATCATCTGGCCAGACTCATTCCCCAGTACCAGATCTTGTATGCTCCTTCCCTAGTACAGTTTCAAGAAACGCTATGGACGCACCTAACAATTTCTGCTCCCTCTAAGCCCCTGGCACTATGGGAGTCCGAGTCAATGTTGGAAATTTGATATTTTCTGCATTTTGCAGGAATGATCCTGATTTTCCCCTTTCTTTGTGAATTACCACTATATAATCCACCAGCAAGTGAGTAAAGTTATGGACCTTTCTTATGAAATGAAAGTTGTTAAGGTAACAAACTGGATTAGAGCAAAGCAACACTCCTTATTTAAGTCGTCGTTCGATGAACTCAGTGCTTACTACAGTGAACTAATGTGAATCACTAAGCCGAGGGATTCCTGATGAAGGGCGTCTACCTGAAATGATGATTCTCCAGCTCCTCAATGCTGCCTGACCTGCTGCACTTTTTGAGCACCACACTCTCGACTTTGATATCCAGGATCTGCAGTCCTCGCTTTCTCCTAAGTTGAGGGAAAGCCCTCCAAAGATTTTTACACTTGATACTTGAATCATTTCTTTTCTCGAATCAAGGAACAAAGTGCACTGTGAGCAGTCAGACAGTGCGAGGTTGCTTGACTTAAGGTTCCTTGCAAATACATCATCAAAACTGAGCTGAATTGTGAACTGTAAGGAAAATTAGCATAGTCTGTGGTTCTCCCTGTTTAAAACAAATAACACACTAAAAGAAAATACACCTGAGGAAGTTAGTGGAATTAAACAGGTAATTAGCTATGACGAAACAAATTTCATAGACTCCCGACAATATAGGAGCAGGAAATTCAGCCCACTGAGTCCGTACTGACCCTTCAAAGACGTTTTGCCATGTTCTCGAAACCCTGTATATCCCATAGTTAATGCACCTAGCCTGCAGATCCCCGGACGCTACGGGCAATGTAGGCAAAAGTGAGGACTGCAAATGCTGAGATTAGAATCAGGAGTGTGCTGCTGGAAAAGCACAGCAGGTCAGGCAGCATTTGAGGAACAGGAAGTTTGACATTTCGGGTAAAAGCCCTTCATCAATTTAGCATGGCCAGTCTACCAACCTGCACATTTTGGGACTGAGAGAGGAAACTGGAGTACCCGGTGGAAATACGTGCAAACGTTGGGAGAACGAACGAACTCCACAGAGTCAGCCAAAGCTGGAATCGAACCCAAATCCCTCGTGCCGTAAGGCAGCAGTCCTAACCACTGAGCTACTGTACTGTCAATATTTGTCTCAAACTCAAATCCATTCCCTCCAGTAGGCAGTGGTAGGTTGGCAACTAAATTCTATGTGATTTGATTTTTCAAAGCAATAAAATTGATGCTGAGATAATTTCTATGTAAAGAATGAGTTGAAAGTCATATTGAAGGGACAGCATTTTTTGTGGACTTGTCAACAGAGACAAATATCCATTTCTATCATCCTGCACTTCAAAGTGAACACTTACTTTGATTTAGGAGATAGTGCTCTCAAATGAAGATAATCAAGTTGAAGTACCACACCTGCCTCATAGATAACCATTTGATAGGGTGTGTACGACTCATATTTCAAGCTCCAACCCAGACATCAAGGCACTGGCAGATAATGTACAGTTACTGTACACGTATCATACTGAGATTTGGTACAAGGATGTTGCCAGGGTTGGAGGGTTTGAGCTATAGGGAGAGGCTGAATAGGCTGGGGCTGTTTTCCCTGGAGAGTCGGAGGGGTTACGTTATAGAGGTTTCTAAAATCATGAGGGGCATGGATAGGGTAAGTAGACAAAGCTTTTTTCCCAGTGTAGAGAAGTCAAAAACTAGAAGAAATACATTTAAGCTGAGAGGGGAAAGATACAAAAGGGACCTAAGGGGCAGTTTTTTCATCCAGAGGGTGATCATGTATAGAATGAGCTGCCATAGGAAGTGTTAGAGGCTGGCACAATTACAACATTTAAAAAACATCTGGATGGGTGTATGAATAGGAAAGTTTAAGAGGAATATGGGCCAAGTGCTGGCAAATGGCAGTAGGATATCTGGTTGGCATGGACGAGTTGGACTGAAGGGTCTGTTTCCATGCTGAATATCTTTATGACTATAAGGTGTATAGAGGATAAATTAATAATTATTTATACTTGGTTTTAAATTTATATTGGACTGAAAAATAAACTTTATTCTACATTTTCTTCAGAGTAAATCCTGGGTTGCACTTAAAGTCAAAAAGTAATCCTATGCTTAAAAGGCTTGGAGATCAGTGCCATAGAGTTTCACATTTTGCCACTAAGTTTCCTACAAATATCTATCCAGTTCACTTTCTTCCTTCAGTTTGGAACTTTTACTGCTGTTCTCTTTGCCCATTTCCAAAAGGATGCTAAATCAACTGTCTTGTGATCACCATCTACAATGGTCTCCCACTGCTACATCACCTGCTGGTTATATGTCCAAAGGCTTAAATTTAGAATTGTTATTGGACTTGTTACCTGTTGGCTTGTTTCCCTTATCGCAATTATAACCTTTAAAGTAGATTTAATATTTTCTACTCTGATGTCAACATGTCTGTTGTTCTCCACTCTCTTTTCTTTCCTTTTTCAAACAGTGCAAATAATCTGGAAATCTTCTTGCTGTTGTAGGTATTTTATCAGGGATATCTATATTTGCAATTTCCAGACTTTAATGACACAATACATGAACATGCTATAAACTGCTCAAAGTACAGGTCACCTTATCATTAGTTGTGAGTTGCTTTATGCACAACAATCATTCTCTGCATTTGCTGAATAGCATGCCGGAAGAAAAATCTTACTTTTTAAAACATACTTATCCTTAACTGTATGAAAGAGATGCTAAGAAAGAAAAGGAGGTGAATTTGCCCTAGTGTTTTGGTCAATATTTATTTCTGAACACCTCTATGAGAACAGAGTATCTGGTCTTTAACCCATTTCATCTGAGTTGATGGAACCTTTTTGTGTGGAAATTGTGTGTTGTGTTTACAACATTACAACAGTGACTACACTTCATTGGCCATAAAGTATTTTGGAAAACCTTCAGGTTGGGAAGGCATTATATGATGTAATGTTCTGCCTTTTGTAAAAATTAAGAATAAAACTTGTGCACTGGTATAATTCGATAACGCTTGTCTTATTGGACAAGCTTTTTTTGGAATGATTTATTATATATGTGGCATAATTGATATTGTATATTCTTCTGTGTACCTCTCTGCTGCAGAGAGGTGGGGCCATTGAATATTTGTATGGACGAGGTAGATAGATTTCTGACCATTAAGGGAATCAAAGGGTATCAGAGGTAAGCAGGAATGTAGAATTGAGGCCACAACCAAATTAGCCATGGTCGTATTGAATCATAGTACAGGCTCTGAAGATGGATTGTTTTCTGCTTGTCTTTATTTTAGACATTTGTATATCAATTCTGACATTTTACTATCTTAAACAGTCTCCTAACCCCATGGTGTCTCAAGTTTAGTTTATCCAATATTACATTGGCTTCAAGTTTCTTGATGCTTAAACTTCAGAATTCTCATCTTGCATGTATACCACTTAATTACTTCATCTCTGCTTATCTTTAGTCTGGTCTTCAACCTTTTCAGTTCCTCAGGCCTGCTTGTGAAGTTCTTTCTTTCCCTTTACCAATGATATCTATGCCTTTAGTTGCCCAGGCACAATGTTTTGAATTCCTGCCTCGAACCTTTTGCTTTATTAGTTCCATCTCTTGTTTTAGACCTTACTTAAAACCCATCTGTTTGACCAAGCTTTTTGTCACATTTGTTGCTGATTGTGTCTCTGTGAAGACCCTTGGGATGATTGGCTTATAGACTGACATCACGAAGAAGCAAAAATGAGAAAAGTGAAGCGAGGGAAGAGTTGAGGCAAGGAGATTGGGTGGTGGTGGCGCTGGTGGGGGAGGCTGAGGGGAGGGGAGAGACAGAAGTTGGTATGGTTGGATCAGGCTAATAACGGACTGTGAGTCATGAAACCACTATGCCATAAACAGATTTGTGCTATTTTGAAACATGTTACATTGGACTTCCACTTAGTATACATACAAGTAATTGGAGTTCTATGGAACTCACACTGCAGAACAAGCCAGTAATTGACACATGTTTTTGCCCTGCACAGGCCCTCCTGACCCCTTTCAGATTAGCTCTATCGGCATATCCATCTGTATTTTTTCTCTCCTGACCTTATTTAGCTTTCCCTTAACCATATCTGCAGTTACTCACCTCACCTTCTCCTATCGTGGCCAAGTTCTGCATTTTTGCCATTCTTTTGCTTGTTATGAAACTTTGCCCAAACTCCACATCACATTTACTGATAATTGTCTTTTGTAGTCTGTACTTTTGTCCTTGTAGGGCAACCTGGAACAAGAAGTTATTGCTCTAGAATAAGGGATAGCAGATTTAAAACAGAGATAAGGAGAAATCACTTCTCTCAAACAGTCATGAATCTGTGGAATTCTCCACACTGAAGTGCAGTGAGTGGTATGACTGATTAATTTAAGGAGGAGAGTGACAATTTTTAAATTAGTAATGAGTTGAAGGGTTATGGAGAGCACACAAGAAAGTGGAGTTAAGGCTGAGATGAGATCAGTCATGATTGTATTGATGCAGAGCAACTCAAGGGGCTAAATTGCCTACTCCAGCTCTTGGATCTTTATGTTATGTTTTAGTTTCCCTATAAAGAACAAATCTCTATATCTAACCTATCAAACCCTTAACCTTAATGTCGACAACCACCATCATCCCTCAACATTAACCTTTATAGATAATTATTTAATGTTTAAAGAAACACTTCAACTGTATCTATTTCATATTTTCTCATCACGAATGATACGGAGTTCAAGTCGACTGCACTCATACCTTCTGCCCGAGCTCACTAATCAACAATTTTATTTCTGGCTTAGACAGGAACTGTTAAACAAGGAACAGGATTTCCCTATGTACATTGTGTTTGTCATGTAGCATATCCTGATATGGTTAGACAAAAATGTATATTCTTGATGTGTATGTTATGATAATGTCAGCGTCATAGTTTAACTTTGTTATTTATGATTAATATAAAACATTTAAGATAAACATTTTGTCCAAAGGGAATAATTTTAAACAAGTTTGGTCTCTCTTCTGAGCAGAATTTAACTGCTGCTTTGAACTGGGTACACCATGAATGTTTTTTTCAGTTAACTGGAATTAAAATGATATGGTTATATTGTGCTTCTAAAAACCATTCAAAAATTCATTTTAGTAGTTAATTTTAATGTTATATTGTATGTTTCTATCTATAGGTAGCTACTATTGCAGAAACAGATGAGTCTGGTGATTCTGCCGAGGTTGTGACTGACTCTCAAAAACGGAGAGAAATTCTATCCAGGCGACCTTCCTACAGGTTTTTACTACATTGTGCATATTTTACTTCTCCCTGTAGTTAATGATGGCATCTGATTGGATTAGATTTTCCTGAGTATCATAAACTGTAGAATTTAAATATAGCATTTTACACGAATGTTGAATGAAAACAAACAATTTCATTTTTTTCTCTCACTGACCTCAAAATTCTCTTAATTTTAGAGAAAGTGTATTTATACACCAAACAAATGCTTTCCAGTTCAAAGAATTAAGTCTTTCCCTGAGCAGTCTGGA